>NW_006399900.1:3222714-3228183 GCF_000299155.1 Elephantulus edwardii
ATGGTCTTTAGATTTTTTAAATATATATCTAATTCTTTTTTAAAAAAAATTTATTAATTTTAATGAACATTTACAGAGATTTTGGATTTCTTTTTTTTGACTGCTGCTTCCAAAGGTGTTGATTGTGGATGCAAGGAAATCTTAGCAACGACAGATGTTGACAACTCTAATCTTATCTCCATTTCTAATAAGATTCTTTATAGGTCCATTTGTGAGGATTGTTGTTTATGTTGATACTGGTATTTAAACTCTATCAGTAAGTACTTCACGACTTCATTATTTTTTTTTACAGTGTTGTGTCATTTGAATATAACAGATTTTTGATGAATCTTCCTCCAGTCATGATGCCACATTCTTTTTTATGGGCCAATTTTAAAATAATTTGCTCAGCATACAAACTGTATATGTGTTTATATACATGGTGAAAGGATACAACCAATACATCCCTTCCTTTTTTTTTCCAGTTAAAAATGCTTCCTTTATTACATAAAGCCAATATTGCTACTTCTAAGTTCAACTGTGTATCTCTGATGTTAAGACAATCACATCCAATCCATCACAAATGCTTCCTGGGACTGTCATCTGTCATATGTACTCCAATTCCACGGGCAACTTGCTCTATGAATTGATGAAGTTCTCCCAGGCCCTTAAGTAGTAAACTTGTGCTCAACAGTCTTCCAATCCTCCTTGTATCAGAAGCAGCAACATTCTGAAGGAGCCAAAGGTGTCCTACCTTGTCAATATACTACATTATCATTTTCATTAACAAATTATTAACAGAGCCTTAAATTGCATTTTAAGTCAATTAATCATTACATGATATTGCACATTGTCCTGAGGACACACCATGATTTCCAGGATGCACGATCAACCCAATAACAACCTCCGAACTATTAAGCAGGGAAGCTCACTGTGGTGCAGGAGCTGCACCCTGCACTTTCACTAAGTGCTGGAAATAGTGCTTTGCAAGATCAGCATTGGCTGTAAGTGTACAAAATCTGGAGGCAGTCTCCAGTACCTATCTGGTAGAATGAAAGGCTGAATTAATCTTACTGTAGTTAGTGTATAGTGTTATATGCTGTGCAGAGAATTATTTTCCATTATTCAACTTGGATCAATGAAGAATAATGAATTTGGCCAAAATGACCAATTCTCTAAGCAAAGAAACCAAGTAACTGCTGAGATTAACAAGGATGTAATAAGTCTCTCCATTATGGCCGCCTATGATTTTGTGAACTGCACCATTAAAAATCTTTTAACTATAATCTTCATAAGCCAACTCATCAAAGAAAGGCATTTGGTCAGTAAGAATTTCATTTCAAACCAATAAAACTTTAGACTAATTTAGGGCCATCTGCACATGTGTAGAGAATTTTTCATTTACTCTAGAAGATAGCTCCCCTTTAGTGAGACCCTGGCCTAAATAGATTTGCTTTACTTACATAGAAAGAAAATAACATTAAACATGGAAGCTTTTGGTTTGTGGCACTGAATAATGATCTACACAGGACATCCTTCAAAAGCTACAATTAAAGATCCACCTAGCTTCTCAGCAATGCAAGCTCGATTGAGGTCTTCCGGCCCATTTGCTTGGCATTCATGTTTTATGCCTTGGAATTTCTATTTGACTGCATCCTTGGAGCTTGCGTAGATCATTTTACTTTTCAGAGGTGCTAGTTCTGGTGCCCACAAAAAGAACATCAACTCCTCTTTTCTAGATTCCTTGGTTTCAAAGCTTGCATCATACAAAGCATAGCGACAATCTTTTTCAGGAAGCATTCCTACAAAATGCTTGAAAGGATCAGTTATGGTCACACTGACATCTCCAACCAAGATCTCTTTACCTTCTTCTACAATAATGCACTTTTTGTCTGCACTGAGACAAAAAATGACAGCCTTCTTTCTTTTCTTGATTTCTTCTGGTGTAGAGCATTTCCGAACTTTCATGTCATAAAAAATGCGACACACTTCATCAGCAACTTGCACTCCTGAGGCCATCTTCCTCGGTGGTAGCAGACAGGGACGAGGAAAGGATCGCTCACAGCAGCTGAACCTGCCACATCCCTTTCTTAAACATGCCATACTCCTTGTTTTGTTTGAAACAACTACTTCTTCATACATATGGGTTCTGAGTGAGCACTATTAAACCTTCTGGAATTTCCATTCTTCTCAATGTTATCCATAACTTATTACGATCCACATGACTGAAAAACTTTTGCCAACAGAAACTAGCTCATTGTGGGCCCAGGGTTAGCAGGTACGTTTTAAAGATGCATAGGCTCCAGGAAGGAGTCCCAGTGGTGTAGTGGGTTGAATGGGCTGCTGACTGAAGAAAGTCACTCGTCAAATCCACCAACTGCTTCATGGAGAAAAAAGAAACTGTAAAAGAAATTTGGTTTTGTAAAAGAAATTTGCTCTTGTAAAAGAACTTTGGTCAGTTCTTTATCCTATAGTGTTGCTATGAGCTGAAAACAATTGATGTCAGTGAGAGTAAGACTCTCAGGAACTCTATTATAACCTAGAACTCATATTTGGCTCAAAAGGACACCATAGCCCCAAGAATTTAAGGGACCTGTTCAATATCAGAGAGGAGGATAGTGGCAGGACCAAGACAAGCATCTAATGTTCTGCTTCCGTTCATTGACAGTTTCACTGCTTGTAATCAGCAGTTTGTTGTTGTTAGGTGCCTTCAAGTGGAGAATGACTCATAGTGACCTTATAAACAGTAGTTCAAACCTGTGCTCTATCCTGTGCCATCTGCATCATCCCTGATACACTTGAGCCCATTGCTGAAGTCACTATGTCAATCCATCTCCTTGAGGGTCTTCTACTCTTTTGCTGACCCTCCACCCTTCCAAGCATGATGTCCCTTTGCAAGGAACAGCTTATGTTAGCAACATGACTCTGATATATGAGAGAAAGCTTTGCTGTCCTTGCCTCTAGGGATCATTCTGATTGCACTTTTACATGTGCATGGGATATTCAGTGCTCTTCTCCAACACCACAGCTCAAAGGCATCAATTCTGCTGTTGTCCTTATTCACTGTCCACTCTCAGATGCATGACATGTGATTGAAAAGACCATGGCCTGAATCAGGTAGTCACCTTAGTCTTCAAACTGGCATCACTGTTCCTGATAGTGGACTTGGCACATGGTTCAAACTACCAGCTTGTCTGCAGGAGACAGCTGGGCAATCTCCTCTTGTGTGACTTATGCCTCTGAAAACCCATTGAAAGGTCAGTTATGAGTCAGTTTCAACTTGAAGCCACACAGCAACAACAACAACATTCTGCTGCCTCCAAATCCAGCGGTTAGGCTTCTTGTCTTCTTGGTGTTGATATGCAATCCATATTGAAGGCTGTCGTCTTCAAACCATCTGCAAGTCCTCCTCACTTTCAGCACACAAGGTAGTGTCATCTGCATCACTCAGGTATGGTGAGTTTTCCTCCAATCCTGATCCCTCATTCTTCATAGAATCCAACTTCTCTATTGATTTGCTCCGTGTACAGATAGAATAGTTACTAAGAAAGCACAACCCCAATGCACATCTGTTCTGACTTTAAATGTTCACTTGCTCTGTTTGGACAACAACTTCTCAGATTTGGTCAATAGAATAATGGGCCTCAGTGATGTGAATACTCTAATCCCTGGAAAAAATGAGCAAAAGTGGGGAGATGAAGAAGAAGAAAGCCAGATGAATACCTCAGGAAAGTGCTTTCTGAATTGGGGTCCAGCATATGAGTGATGCTCAGCTGATAAGTTGATAAGGACAGCACTTGAAGAAGCCAAGATCACAGAGGATGGGAAGTGGATCGAAGAGAAGGAAGTGGGTTCAGTACTGACAGAGATATCTCAGGGCACTGGGACAAGACATACTGGAAAGTCTTGATTTGAGGAGTGCCATGACTTACGGTAAGGAGTTGACTAATCAGTCTGGAATTGTACTGCCAACTGGTGGTTCGAATCCATCAGCTGCTTCTTGGCAGAAAGAGACAATCTTCTGTGCAATTTATAGCATCTGTAAACCTGCCAAAGGGCCAGCTATGAGCTGGTTCAGAGTAGGTGGTAGTGAGGGTGTTTGACTCATTCTAGCTGCTAAGTATACCAGTGACTGAGAACAAGAGTGAAAGCAGAGGGACCAATGAGTAGCCTGTTGTAATAATTAAGGTAAAAGACCATCTGGCTGGTGGTAGTGGAGATGGTGAGAAATGGTTGGATTCAGGAGATGATTCATTGGTAGATTGATTGTGAGGTATGAAAGAAAGGAAGGATTGTAAGGAGGCTGCCAGATTGATGACTCTCAACGAAGCTTTTATTGTTTTGTTTTTTGTCTCAATAAACCTTGTCTCCAATATCCAGGCCTTTGTCCAATCTTCTCTTCTTGAATGTGACCACCTAGATGATTTAAGCAATATTGCAAATGTTACAACTGTAGGAAGCACTCTTTGTAGAGACTTGAACTTCCTGTCTTGCTGAAGAAACTGCTTCTAGGGACCAGGTACAGAGATGATGTGCAGAGGGAGGAGCCTTGAACCTGCCTGGAGAAAGAAGCCCGATCCCAGCTCGCCTTAGTCACACACCTGTGAATACCAAAAGACTGGGGGTGTGTGCGTGGGTGTCTGGAGACTGAAGCCAAGATCAGTTTTGTAAACACATAAAATGGTTGTTGCATATATTACTAAGGTTTGGGGGCTGGGGGTGTTAAACAGAAATAGATACTTGAAACAGATAGTTCAGGTTTGGGCCTGAGCACCTGGAAGGATGCAGCCACCATTAACCAGAACAGGCTCTTCTGTGACTCTCATGTTACCAGGTTTTGAAAAGAACTTGAGAGAGCAGATTCAAGTCACAACTTCAAACTGAAAATAGTACATGAACAAGTGTTTTTTTTAATATATAAAAGAAATTATTCTATACATTGTTTCATGCTATTCCTCATTCATAGTTTCATACAATCATTCTTATACATTATATTTTATAAAATCAATCACCATTAGACCTTGACCATCATTATCCTGTCTTTTCACCCAATCCTTCCCATTTCCTTCCCCCCTCCCTCCAGCCACCAAACTGCAACCCTGAGGTTTTGCCCCAACACATCCTCACCCCTCCACTCCCACTCTTTCCCCCTTGGGCTCCCATATATGTTTTACTATTTATCCTTCTATTTTTACAATAATAGTATATGGCAAATAAATTTTTTTTAAAAAGAAGCTGCATGAAAAATCAATTTGCTTTGATAACTTTTTTAAAGCAAAATATAAGTGATTTAAAAAAAATTCCTGTGCGGGGGGGGGGGATTGTGTACCAATGAGGGAGTTTTTCTTTTGCTTTTCAAGGAGAGGAGCAAATGGGGGGGGGGGGGGGGGGGGGGGTTTGTGCGGGGAGAAGGGTGCAACAATGAATGAATGGAATCCCAAAATCTCTGTAGATGTTCATTGAAATGAAAAATAAACAACCTAAATTTAA
>NW_006399900.1:3228328-3233351 GCF_000299155.1 Elephantulus edwardii
GTTTTTGGTGAGACATTCTTCTAGGTCATGTAACCCTGGTATGTCCACTTGCTGTACAGAGGTAACTCCTGGCTGCTGTGAAGTCGAATACTGTTACCCATGGTGGACAGTGTTTGGTGAAGCTTCCCGATTAAAACAAGCTTGGAAGCAGGAGTGGCATCCACTTCCACAATAGCTTGCCTCTGGAAGCCCTATGAACCTGGAAAAAGGACGAAAGTTATACAGGAAGTGTTCAGGACTTTCGTTCATAGGGTCGCTGTGAGTCGCCTGCAACTCGATGGCACTTAACAACCACCACCACCCCCCTTTGGATTATCAATTTATTAGCAGTTCTCTTGGAATCGGTTCACAATTAACCCTCGAGTGGGTTTTCAGTGTCCATTCCTGTCCCTTAGAGCAGATGATGAATTTGAACTGCCTGCTTTTGGGTTGGCAATGCAAACCCCTAACCACCAGACCACCAAAGCTCAGGCTCCCATCCTCTTTGTGTCCACAGCTTCTACTGACAATCAGAGAATTCCCCATGGCACTTCAAGGTGGGAGAACTCATCTGGTTTGCCTGGCTTTACTCACTACAACTTCAGAATTTCTGTGATTCTCTCACGTAAGGAGAAACTTCCCACTTCCCACAGCTCATTATGATAAACCATGTTGGCCTTTGTTGATGGTTTTCTGAAGCAAAGTGTGCAGTCTTGGAGCAGGCTCTTTCCAGTTGTAGATTTAAGCCTTTCTTTGATCACATGTCAGAGACAGAAGCATTCGGGAAAAGAAAATCTTCTTGGTCAACTGGGTCAGCTTGTGGGTCTGTGATCACAGACAAAACTAATGCCTTGTGATTCTGAAACGAAAATGAAGTGTTAGGGAAAAGCATCACGTTTCTTAAGATTTCTCAAGGTCTCAGCACAAAGTACTATGTGAAAGAATTAATGTTGTGTTGACAACCTCCTGCTACCAACTGACCCTGAAGCCCACATCACGCATCATCTCCTGGTTGTACAACTTGACAGGAGTGTATGGATGCTCAGGGGTTCGTTTTCCTGACTTGACTTTTTGTGAGCCAGTGTTTTGGGGGAGAAGAGAAGCTTCCACCTCAACCATGCTAGTAGGTCTTCCTCTTGGTGCTGAACTGCAGTAATTAGAAGTGAATAGGTTCTTGGAATTAAAAGTAAACTATAATGATGACAGGAAAAGAATTGACACCTTTAACCTGTAGTGCTGGAGAAAAGTACTAAACAGATGACAGACTACCAAGAGAACAAACAGGTGTGTCCTGGAGAGGATGAACCCAGATTGTTCCTTGGAGACAAAGATTTTGAAGCTTCATCTCATGTACTTTGGGCATGTTGTCAGGAGAGACCAATCCTTGGAGAAGGACATCATGCTTGGAAGGTTGGAGGAAGACCCTGGGTGAGATGATGAGTCACACGGTGACTGTGGCAGTGTGATCAGGTGTGTCAGAGATGGTGAGATTGGCTCAAGATAGGGCAAGGTTCAGAGCCATTGTTTATAGGATCACTATCAGTGCTAGTTGACTCAAGGGCACATAACAACAACAACAACAGATCTGTTTGGAGTTGGAGAATCCAGATTATTTTAATATGTAAAATTATGACTGTTTTCTTCTTTCTTCTGGTAAGAAATTAGTAACTTTTAAGCATGAGAAGTCACAATTCTGTAGTTATTTTGCCATATTATGTTTGGCCTAGTGGGAAGAAGCTGCACTGCAATCCCAAAGGCAAGAGGTTTGAGGCCACCAGCTGCTCTGAGGGAGAAGGATGGGCAAGCTCCTGTGTGATTAACTGCCTCTGAAAACCTGCTGGAGGCTTAATTATGGGTTGGATCTAACTCAGTGGTACACACCACCACCATCACATTTGTGGGAAGTAGGGACTGTCTTGATCCCCAACCACACTCACATGATTTGTTTAACATACGTAAAGTTGGCATTATCCCCTTGGGTATTCTTTGAGGGAATAAATTTTTACTATAAAAGTAACCTATTACTGTGTGCCATTGAGTCGGATACACAGATAGTAGGTAACCTATACAAAAAAACTGCTGTAAAAACAAAACACAGAAGCATTGCATAGATTAAAATCCGGAAAGGTATGTGTTAGGGCTACATCTGTTTTCCATACTTATTCAGTTTTTATGCTGAGCAAATCATCCATGAAACTGGACTGTATGAAGAATGTCGCATCAGGTTTAGAGGAAAATTCATCAACAACTTGAAATATACAGATGACAAAACTTTGCTTGCGGAAAGTGAAGGACTTGAAACCCTTGCTGCAAGAAGATCAAAGATTATACAGACGTCAATACGGATTGCATCTCAACATCAAGAAAACAAAAATTCTCACCACTGGACCAATAGACAACATTGTGATAGATCGAGAAAATGCTGAAATTGTCAATAATTTCATCTTACTGGGTCCACAGTCAACAGCCTTGTTACTCGCAGTCAGGAAATCAGAAGACATATTGCACTTGGAAAGTCTGCAGTTAGGGACCTCTCCAAATGACTGAAGAGCAATATTGTTAGCTTGAGGACTAAAGTACACCTTATTCAGGCCATGGCCTTTTCAACCACTTGCTGTGCTGCTGAAAGCTGGACAGTGAATAAGGACGACAGAAGAATAATTGATGCCTTTGAGCTGAGGTGTTGAAAAAGTGAACTGAATATCCCCTGGTCTGCCAAAAGAAGAGAGAGGTCTTAGATAAGGTACGGCCAGAGTGTCCCTTGGAGGGAAAGAGGATTAAATTTTGCATCACATACTTTGAGCATATTGCCAGGAAAGGCTATTCATTGGAGAAGGACATCATGCTTGGGAAGGTGGAGGGATGGTCAAAGAGAGGAAGACTTTCAACCAGCTGCAGCAACAGGCTTAAGTATGTCAGAGACTGATAACATATAGAACAGGACAGGGTTCAGATCCGCTGCTCATAGGCTGCTATGAGTTGTACTTGACTGATGGGACCTAACAAAATCAACGTGCATCTGAAAGCTGACCAATGACAAGATTACAGAAGAAGAATGGATGCCTCTGAGTTGTGGCATTGGAGAAGAGTACTGAATATCTCATGGACTGTCAAAAAGAACAAACACGTTTGTCTTGAAGAAAGTGCTGCCAACATGCTGCTTAGCCAACATACTGTTTAGAAGCAAGGATGATGAAACTTCACCTCAGATACTATGGACATGTTGTTAGGAAGGGTCAGTGTTTGGAAAAGGGTAACATGCTAGGGAAGGTGGAGGCTCAGAGGAAGACCCTAAAAAGATGAGTTGGCATAGTGAAGGTGACAATGAGATTGAACAAATCCATAATAGTTGAGGACAGAACTGGATAGGACAAGGCCCAGATCTTCAAATCTGTTGTTCATAGGATCTTTGTCAGGGACCTCTCCAAAATGATGAAGAGTAATGATGTCACTTTGCAAGCTAAGGTGTACCTGATTCAGGCTATGGTTGTGTCACCACCTACTATGCATCAGGGAACTGGACAATGAGTAAGGAGAATAGAAGAATTATTGATTGTTATTGATGTGTTGTTGAAGAGTACTGACTATAAAATGGGACAGTGAAGGAGGGGAAGACCCTCAACCATATGGTGTTTGACACAATGATTTCAGCAATGGGTTCTAGTATGTCAGAAATGATGAAGATGGCACAGGATAGGGCAGGGTTCAGATGTGCTGTTCATAGGGCCGCTATGAGTTGTACTCAATTTGACGGCATTTAACAACATCCTTCCCTAGAGGAAAACAAAACAAAACAAAACACAAATTCACAAGAAGCAAAGTATGACCTGGAATCTAAATTTAAAACCATCCCAATAGTTTGTGGCATTAAACACTAATGATCAAGGACCAGATGAATTTTGGGATGACATCAAGGATATCATCCAGGAAGAAAACAAAAAGTCATTATAGAGAAGAGAGCAAGAAAAGACCAAACAGATGTCAGAAGAGACTCAGAAAATTGTACTAGCATGTCAAGAATCCAAAAAAGAGGAAGTAATGGCAAAATAAAAGAATAAAATGAACAGAATATCTCATCCAATTTACTGCCTCTGAAAACTCGCTGAGGGTCAGTTATGAGTCCGTTCCGAATCTATGATACTCAACAGCATAGCATTGTGGTCGTTATTGGAGATGCTGGGAACCATTCTTTCCAACGCTATTAAAAGTCATGACATGCCTTGATTATGGTTTATTCCAACTATTATTAAGAGAATCATCGATAATTTCCTTCAAGGTGGGAACCAATATTAATAGATGGCTCCTTTTAAATAGACTTTACCAGCAACAGACTGAAATGCCATCCCATCCCGCTTTGCCTTCATGATCACCAGTACGTTCAAGTTTATCATTGTAGACGTTGGGTCAATCGATCTCACCAAGGATCTCCCTTGCCCTTTTGTGCTACTTCATAAAATATTATGATCAGTTGATGATGTGTCCAAGGAAAGTCAGACCATGTTCTACTGTGAACCTGAACATGTTCATTGGCTAATCTTTGGAAGCAGATCCCCCATGCCCTTATTCCTAGTACAGAAATTCTTCTGAAAACTGTCCACCATGGGTGACTGTGCTAGTGTATGCAATACCAGAAACACAGCTTCCAGCAAGACAGTGACATGCAATTTACCATCATAAAGAAAAGCTGACAGGCAGTAGCGCTGTTCTTTAACATGTTTATATACCAGCTTTAACGCATTCACGTAACTCCAGCAGTCAGACACATGCCTCCAAGGACTACTTGTACATCCTTCCATCCATTTCTCCACTTTTACGGCACATCCAGTCTAATAATTTTCACAAGGCTCATCAGATTTTACAAGTGACCATGGTTCATGTGTTAGGAGATGGGACTCAGCAGAATGAACAGATTGATGAAATCTACTCCACTGAGGAGTTAATTGTTCCACAGAACAATTTCACTGATTTCACATGCAAGCAAGATTTTACTGAAAATTATCCAAAAATGACTAGAACAGCACATCAACAGAGAACTACCAGAAGT
>NW_006399900.1:3234619-3236060 GCF_000299155.1 Elephantulus edwardii
GAAAAGTAAAGAAAAATTCTTTCTTTGGTATAAATACCCCCCTCCGCTCTGAGTACACTCCACTATGTAACCTTCATTCTGGACTTTTGTCACAACCATAATACCCAATCATATATAGCTTTTACAGTTCTCTCCCTCATCTGTCTCAATGCAGTATACAAAAATTATGCAATTTTTCTCAGTCTCACCCCAACCCCCATGTCAGTCCTCAGTCCCCTTTGTCCTTTTGTGACTGAGATACCTCACTCAGCATAATGTCCTCCAAGGTCACCCATTTTGAATAATATTGCATGAGTTCCTTGTTTTTCAATGCAGCATAGTATTCCATTGTGTGACTATACCACAACTTCTCTATTCATTTGTTGATGGCCACTTAGGTTGTTTCCAACTCTCTGCTATTGTGAACAAAGTCACAATGAACATGGTTGTGCATGTATCTGCCTAGGTGGCAGTTATGGTTTCTTTAGGGTACATTCCCAGTAATGGAATTGTTGGGTCAGACAATGGTATTTCTATTTGCAACTTTTTGATGAAGCACCATACAGCCTTCCATAGTGGTTGCACCATTTTACACTCCTACCAACAGTGATTAAGGGTTCCAGTTTCTCCGCAACATCGCCAGCATTTGATGTTTGCTGCTCTTGTTAAATTTTGCTAGTCTTACTGGGGTGAGACGATATCTCATAGTTGTTTTGATAGCCTCCCCTTTCAAGGAGAACATAAAAGGAACTCCTAGCAGTTCTGGCGGTCCAGGGTATAGGGAATAAATTGTTGTTGTTTTTGTTCTGTGCCATTGAGTTGCTTGCGACTCATAGCAACCCTATGTACAACATCCCTAAACTCTGCTCTGTCCTTTGCCAATCACACCGTCTCCAATACACCCACCCTGATTACCGCAATCACTGAATCAATCCACCTCATAGGGGGCCTTCCCCTTCTGTGCTGTCCCTCCACCCTCCCAAGCATGATGTCCCTCTCCAAGGACCTGTCCCTCCTTGCAACATGTCCAAATTATGTTAGATGGAGCCTTAGAATCCTTGCCTCCAAGGAGCAGCTGGGTTTGACCCTTTCCAGGATGAATCTGTTTGTTTTCCTAGCAGTCCATGGTATTCTCAATACTCTTCTCCAGCTCCACAGTTTAAAGGCATCAATTCTCCTTCTATCCTCCTTAGTCATTGTCCAACTCTCTGATGTATAACAAGTGATAGCAAAGACCATGGCCTGTATCAGATGCACCTTAGTCTCCAAAGAGACAGCATTGCTCGTCAGTACTTTGGAGAGGTCCCTAACAGCAGACTTCCCCATCGCAATACGTTTTCTAATTTCCTGGCTGTTGGTGTCGAGAGTGTTGACTGTGGAGCCAAGCAAACTAAAGCTGTGAACAATCTCAATCTCTTCACCATCCATCCTGATGCTGCCAATTGGTCCAGTGGTGAGAATC
>NW_006399900.1:3236160-3303372 GCF_000299155.1 Elephantulus edwardii
GGATTGATTCAGTGACTGGGATAATTGGGATGGGAGTGTCAGAGACAGTGCGATTGGCACAGGACAGAGCGGAGTTTAGGGCTGTTGTACATAGGTCACTATGAGTCGCAGGCGACTCGACGGCACATAACAACAACAACAACAACAACTCCACTGAGGAAAGGGTATACAGAAGACTCAACAGTCTCATGGCCAAGAATGTATGGAAGAAATCGTGTCTTTGGTTTGAATCCTCTAGAGTCAACTCTCAGACAAGGAGAGTAAGTCGTTTATGTGGGAGGCGATTCCAAGAAACACAAAAATTACAGGGAAGGGAAGACAGTCAATACGAAGTGTAGTATTACATCTATTCGAACAGGAGGTAACAGAAGCTTACTTTCTGCGGGAAATCTTTGGAAAACAGTATAAAACACAATCAAAATTTTCTTAAGCAAGAGGAGGTAGTGAAATACCCCATTTACACTTCAACGCAGGCTTTGTGCTTGGTTAATATTAAATGGGATAATATGAAGGGGGGAGGGAAAGGTGGGGTTTTGTTTAGTTTTCAAAGACCAGAGAAGCTGAGATCAACTTGTGGGACTTCTAGGGAGAGTTGATTGCCTGGCGATTGTGGCTTGTCATGTGCAGTGACAAAACAGCTGCAGGATCAAAATTGAAGTCTTGTATATCATTAGGCTGAGCCAACACTGTAGGGGAAGCAGCAACCAGATAAATGTATAGACAGCTCTTCATGACAGTATGACAAGTAAACTGAAGCTTCTGAGACTGTATGTTCACACTAACTCTTTTGTGTGTGTTAAAAACACTGAAAATATATGTTAAACTTCCACACAGAATCAATCATGGAAGGTGAACAAGTTTGGAAAGGGAGGGTGAAGGGAGCAAAATAAGAAAACAAACAGGTACGGTGTGTGAAGGGAAAGGCAATACACAATGATGGGGTCATGTTATTGTTAAGAGCCAAGGAGTTGCCTACAACTCAAAGCGACCTCACAGATCTGAACCCTGCCCTATCCCGTGCTGTCTTCCTTGTCTCCGATATTCTCAAGTCCACTGTTAAGGTCACCGTGTCAACCCAGCCGACTGAGGGTCTTCCTCTCTACCCTGACCTTCCACCTTTCCCAGCATGATGTCCTTTCCAAGAACTGGCTAGTCCTGACAACATAGCCAAAGCATGTGAGAGAAGTCTCACCAACCTTGTCTCTAAAGAACACCCAAGTTGCTCCTCTGCCTAGACATATTTGATTGTTTTTTTTTTTGGCAGGCCATGGAATATTCAGTACTCTTCTCCAACATTACAATTCAAAGTCATCAATTCTTTTTCTGTCATCCTTATTCATTGCTCAACGTTTAGATGTATAGCAAGTTAATTAAAAAGACCATGGCTTGTTCATTAGACGTGTAATTAATGAATTAGTCATTAATGGCAATTAACTTCATAAAACAAATGTCCATGACTGGTTAAATGAAAAAACCAATGACTTGTATACCCTCATGCAAATAAAAAAAACCCTGCAAGGTTATAAGCTACAGCGCTCTAGACTACTACTCTAGAGGGGTGCAATCATGAGTTCAAATACTTTTCCTTACTATTTTCTGGGTTTTGGGCTGTTATATTGATTTCACAATAATCTTGACAACATAGAGAGGGAAAAAAAACCAAAAAACCTTTCCACAAAAATGAAGCACAATCTCAAGTTTGAAGATTTCAAATTGCAGAGGTTTTTAAAATCATCTTTTCCCCTCCTTTGACTATGGTAAAAAAGGGAAAACTTGGAAATCTGCAAAAAAGCTTTTGAACAGGAAAATGCCCAGATCCACAAACCAGAATTTACTCTGACCACAGACCAGCACTGAGCCTTGCGTACATGCACCCTGCGCCCAATTCTAACAAATGTTAATATCGAATTCAAGCTCACATTCAGAAGTCAGTTAATTAAAGGATGAGAAAATGAAAACTCTTAATACATTGCCAAAAGCGAGAACCAGTTCGCAGATGACCCTTCACTGGGGTTCAGAGGCTGTGAATCTTACAGGAGGAGATTGCCCATCTTTCTCCATCGGAGTTGCTGGTGGATTCAAGCCGCCAAAGGGTGCAGGCTCTGTCTGGATTAGCAGTGCAGTTGCCTGCAGACTGTGCCACTGGAACTCTTTAAAAGAAGAGAAAGGACGACCTGCCATGGCAGGTCCACTGAAGGCAGGGAGCAGGGCAGAGGGCAGAGGACAAATGGTGGAGGAGGGCAGCTCCTGCCAATCAGCCCAGGTACAGGAGTCCTGGAAGGTGAAGTCCGTTATGCTTTCAACCTCCTCGCCAAGCCCAGGGCAAGAACTCGAGCCTTTAGGAAGCAGCCGGAGCAGGCCTAATTATAGTCAAGGGAACTGAACAGCCAACGCTCAGGCCGTAACAATAAAGAGACCACTTCTTTTATGTGTCAAACATCATCATGCCTTTTAGAATCATTCTTTAAAGGGGCACTTTGAAGTACAGCTTCAGATACTTAGTGTTGAGCTAGAGAATGAGTCCAATGTATTATTAGGTTCTGAGTTAAGCGGTGGACCACTAACAGAAAAGCTGCTGATCTGACCCCACTCAGAGTTAACTACGAAGATTGGACATGCAATCTGCTTCTGAAAGGCCACAATCTTGAAAACGCTACCAGAGCAGCCCACTCCGCACACAGGTGACCCCGGGTCAGAGCTGACTTGACAGCAACGGACAGGAACCGACCTTTTCTACTTCACTGTTATATGATGTTGGTTTTCTACAGTTCTGGGACCTGTTCTTTAATAGCTGATCTTATTAGAATGAAGTGACATTTTTTAAATTTGAAAATTCTGAAGATCACTTTTCCCCCTTAATAGTTCCAATATTCCTTAAATTAACAACAATATTTAGAGAACTGGAGAATTATGTTTGATATTCTGTTCTTGGAGAGGCTGTGCTCTTTCGTAGTGACCAGTTTTCAAACTTTTTCACAAAGCAAGCCTTTAACAAGTCCAAACTTGTAAATATAAATGGAGTTGGAGACAAAAGATGAAAGAAATGGCATTCCTGGGGAAGCAGGTCAGATGATTTTCAGACTCCAAAGTGTCCTGATAGTTTTACATGATTGAGTCCAGTTCCTGAAAAAACCCTGCCAACAGGTAACAGGTCTTCGAAAGCTTTTGAAGCTGAAGGCTCCCCACCAGCCAGTCCATCTCTTATGAAGTTCTCAGCCTCATTAAGAATGAGAAACAGATACCATGGCACCGATCTGTCTACGAGAACACACTGAGACAAATGTAATTGCCTGTATGAGGAATATAAATCAGCAACTCCCAAATCATTCATATTTACCCCCACTCCATTTTGGTTGTCTTTCCTTTATAATTTGGCCATACATCGATGCCAAGCGTGTAATTTCTTCTGGGGCTTTATCAGGTACTGCCCAGAGCCATGATTATATGGTGCACAGAGCTTCTTCCTCCTGAGCAAGTCTATCTTTAGCAGCTTCTTGATAACTACCTCTTATATATCAAAAGGAAAGTCTTATTTCTTTTATGTGCTTCAGAATCATGAAATACAACATTTGCTATTTATCAGGTGAAGCCATTTTGTTTTTAGTTGCCACTATAATTTTTCAAAGGAAAGCTATCTTATTCTTTCTCTTTCTAAATAGTAATTTTAAAATTCTCTTTCTTCTGTGGAAGGAAAAAGTCTCTTTCTTTTCTATATGTGGGATATAAACAATTTTTAAAAATGAATTATCATTTATTTTAACAAAGTTTAGAGACACTTTAAAAAAATAATATTTTTTAAAAATTTTGGTGTTTAATTCATTGTTTCATAAGATCATTCTCTTATTAATTTTTTTTATCTACACCCACTATTACTTCTTTCTTTCTTTCATATCCCCATTGAATTTTCTTAATTCTTTAACTCACTCCCTCCACCCACCAAACTGTGACTCTGTGAATCCCCATCCCCTGCAGGAGCTGCAGGTGCTGACGTGTCAGGAAGCATCAATGGCAATGGCAATTGTGACAAAAATTGATTGGAGAGTTAGAGTTAAGTATAGACCAACAGGAATAAGTAAGTATAGACCAATAGGAATAAGTAGTTATAGACCAATAGGAATAGGAAGTTATAGGCCAATAGAAATTAAGCATAGAAGCTACCGAGGTAAAGGGTATATAAGGGGCTGGGAGGAGGAAGTGCACGCCGCGGCCGCCATTTTACCACAATAAAGAAGCTTTCAGCTGCAGCGAATCCCAGTGTCGTGTGCGTTCTTTTCATCCCGCGGGTGGGTTCGGAACGCGGCAATCCCCCCTTAGGCCCACTGCTCACTCCCCTACCCCCTCTCAACATTTATACACATCTTACTAGTCATCCTTCTATTTTTACAGTAATTGTCTTAAGCAGTATTTATCCTTACGACACTGAGTTAGTTCACTCAGTACAATGTTCTCAAGCCTCGCCCCTGTTACACAGTACTTCATTGCTCCTGAGTGCTGCTTAGTATTCCATCATGTGTATGGACCATACTTTCTCAATCTAGTCATTTGTTCATGGGCATCTGGACTGTTTCCATGTTCCTGCTATTGTGAATAATTCTATATTTACAATTCAAATTGCAATAGAAATGTCAGAGGTCTCTCCAGTGACCACTGTATCACTTATTAAATTTGACTTTCATCTTCTAATGTCAAGGGTAAGATTAGATACTGACCAATCAAAATAGAAGGGTATATTCTAGAAGTCGTCATACACAAACAAGTAAGCCAACAAACAAATAAAACCTTTCACTCTAGGCAATTTTTTGAAAGTCACACACTATTCCCGGTAATATGCTTCTTTTATTTTTGTGCCTTTATGTTAAAATATATATTTAAACAAGGAACAAAGATAATATTGAATTTTTCCATAGACTTTGCCTTCTTATTTACAGTGTTACATTGTAAATCATATTCCACTGTACACAAATTCAAGACTCTGCATTACTGTTCTTCTCAAATACTCTTTCATAATATAGAACTTATAGCTTGAGGCTATGCAGTGTTGAAGTTTAGAAGAGCTAGAGGGGGAAAGTACAAATTTTATCAATAGTACTATTATTTTAAAAGGTCTGACCTCAATTCTCTTCTAGATTGTTTCACTGAAACCATTCTTTGTTACTGAAAAACGCCCCATATGAGGTATGAGGACCACAGTTTAAGCTACCACAGGCTCCACTTAAACTGGTTAACAAATAAAAACACGTCATTACTTATTAAGATTATTATATGCTACAGTACCACTGTCAAACCATTTAAACAGGCAGATTGACTCTTCATTTCAGACAAATCAACAACAGTTGGCACCTCTTTATGAAATTAAAATTATTTCCTGAAACTTTTAAGTTTTACTTTGTAAACAGTTAAAGCACACATTTTGAAGAAGATTTAATCATTTCTGTTTTAGTTTACACAATACAGAGAAGTTACTATTTTTTAAGGAAGAATTGAGTACACACACACACACACACACACACACACACACACATTCTCATTCTCTCTCTCTCACTTTCAGTCAAGCTCACACACATAACTAAAAGCTAGCTACAGCAGCACTTGTGCCTCGAATGGTGCATGAGGTTGTATGAGGAATCCCAGAAGGAGGAAGATGAAACATCCAACTTCGGTTAAAAGGCCCAGAAAACCGAGGTTCTGGAATGCTTCTCAGATGTTTCCTGCTCGACCTGAAGACTCAGTTCACTGGGCTATCCAGGCGGCACACCCCACCTTCGATTGCTACGGACTGTCCTGCCACCGCACCCAGAGGGAGCCTGGAAATGTGGGTCTGTGGAGAGAGAGACATGGAGAATGTTAGAGGAACTGACTGCACTCCGCCAGCCCCATGGTGCCCACATCCAATGAAAATGGAGGAAAGGCCCATGCACGAAAGCTTCACTTTGCCTCTGGTCGTACAAGAGCCGTGATATTGATGACCATTAGGAATCAAAAGATCCCATTACAGAGCACCTACAGCACCAGACACTGTTAGCAATGGGAGAAAAAGATGACCAGCACAGAACTTCCTACTTATGCATCATCGGAACATTACATGTTTCAGTGACAACATATGGAAACAAATAAAATATACATACTATAAAGATTTAGGGGAAATTAAGAATATCTGATCAGTATTTATACCACTAATTCTTTTTCCTTCAAGGACTGAAGGACCTTACAAAGATTCAGACAATCTACTAACCTAAAGAAAGAAAACAAACAAGAGAAAAAAAAAAAAAGTAGAGCTTTTAAAACACTGGCAAAGTACTAGTTGAAGAAGTTTTGTACTCGTATCCTTTTCAGTCATGAAAATAGCTCTGCAGTAAAGACAGAAAATAAAAGTAAAAAGAAATGGTTGATTCCTACATAATCCTGAACAGCTCTCTATGACAACAAGGGGGAGGGGCTACTAGGAAGTACCTCGTGAGGCAGACCCTCATAAGCAGCCTCACAGAGGTATCCAATTCTCATCAACAGCACTGGATTTCCTGATCAAATTGATTTAAAGATTTGCCCACTGAGTACCTCATGAGGAAAGTCAATAATTTATTACCAATCCCTAGCCTCCCCTTTTTTAAAAAAAATAAATTTTATTAATTTTAATAAATGTTTTCAGAGATTTTGGATTTCCATTCATTCATTGTTGCATTTTTCTTCCTGCCCACCCCTCCCCCCAGTTTGCTCTTCTCTTCGAAAAGTAAAGAAAAATTCTTTCTTTGGTATAAATACCCCCCTCCGCTCTGAGTACACTCCACTATGTAACCTTCATTCTGGACTTTTGTCACAACCATAATACCCAATCATATATAGCTTTTACAGTTCTCTCCCTCATCTGTCTCAATGCAGTATACAAAAATTATGCAATTTTTCTCAGTCTCACCCCAACCCCCATGTCAGTCCTCAGTCCCCTTTGTCCTTTTGTGACTGAGATACCTCACTCAGCATAATGTCCTCCAAGGTCACCCATTTTGAATAATATTGCATGAGTTCCTTGTTTTTCAATGCAGCATAGTATTCCATTGTGTGACTATACCACAACTTCTCTATTCATTTGTTGATGGCCACTTAGGTTGTTTCCAACTCTCTGCTATTGTGAACAAAGTCACAATGAACATGGTTGTGCATGTATCTGCCTAGGTGGCAGTTATGGTTTCTTTAGGGTACATTCCCAGTAATGGAATTGTTGGGTCAGACAATGGTATTTCTATTTGCAACTTTTTGATGAAGCACCATACAGCCTTCCATAGTGGTTGCACCATTTTACACTCCTACCAACAGTGATTAAGGGTTCCAGTTTCTCCGCAACATCGCCAGCATTTGATGTTTGCTGCTCTTGTTAAATTTTGCTAGTCTTACTGGGGTGAGATGATATCTCATAGTTGTTTTGATAGCCTCCCCTTTCAAGGAGAACATAAAAGGAACTCCTAGCAGTTCTGGCGGTCCAGGGTATAGGGAATAAATTGTTGTTGTTTTTGTTCTGTGCCATTGAGTTGCTTGCGACTCATAGCAACCCTATGTACAACATCCCTAAACTCTGCTCTGTCCTTTGCCAATCACACCGTCTCCAATACACCCACCCTGATTACCGCAATCACTGAATCAATCCACCTCATAGGGGGCCTTCCCCTTCTGTGCTGTCCCTCCACCCTCCCAAGCATGATGTCCCTCTCCAAGGACCTGTCCCTCCTTGCAACATGTCCAAATTATGTTAGATGGAGCCTTAGAATCCTTGCCTCCAAGGAGCAGCTGGGTTTGACCCTTTCCAGGATGAATCTGTTTGTTTTCCTAGCAGTCCATGGTATTCTCAATACTCTTCTCCAGCTCCACAGTTTAAAGGCATCAATTCTCCTTCTATCCTCCTTAGTCATTGTCCAACTCTCTGATGTATAACAAGTGATAGCAAAGACCATGGCCTGTATCAGATGCACCTTAGTCTCCAAAGAGACAGCATTGCTCGTCAGTACTTTGGAGAGGTCCCTAACAGCAGACTTCCCCATCGCAATACGTTTTCTAATTTCCTGGCTGTTGGTGTCGAGAGTGTTGACTGTGGAGCCAAGCAAACTAAAGCTGTGAACAATCTCAATCTCTTCACCATCCATCCTGATGCTGCCAATTGGTCCAGTGGTGAGAATCTTTGTCTTCTTGACATTGAGCCTCAATCCATATTGGAGGCTGCAGTCCTTGACTCTCTGCAGCAAGTGCTTCTGGTCCTCCTCAGTTTCAGCAAGCAGCGTTGTATCATCTGCATATCACAAATTGTTGATAGATCTTCCACCAATCTTGACCCCATATTTCTCCTCATAGAGCCCAGTCTCCCGGATAATCTGTTCTTCATACAGGATGAAAAGGTATGGAGACAGGACACATCCCTGGTGTATGTCCTTCCCAATCATGAACCATGCAGTGTTTCCTTGCTCTGTTCTGACAACTGCCTCTTGGTCCAAGTACAGGTTTCTCATTAGCACTATCAAGTGTTCTGGTATTCCCATTTTTCTCAGAGGGAATAAATTAATCATTAAAAAATAAATCAAGGAGAGACTAATTATTTTCCATAAGATGTCCATGATGTCTTCATCATGCTGGTCTTAAAGCAATTGATTTTCTATTTAACAAGAGACTGAACCAGAAATAGAAGGAAGAAATTCCTGTCTTATGGCTGTGGAGGCCTGACGGCAATCCTGAGAAATCTACAAAACACAGCCAGCCAACCCAGATTTATCACTATAATCACCCCCCAAATATCCCCACTGTCGCTGTCAGTTCACCGGCAACTTAACAGGGGTAATTACAAAGGAGGATACACCACTCCGGACGAGGATCAGAGTCAATCTAGCTCAGTTTTATTGGGATAAGCACTGCACTTATACACATAGGAAAACAGGATAGGGTGGGCTTATAGACGTAGGACATGTGGATTGGTCAGGAGAATAGCCTCGTGGGGATCACTCCCGGCTCAACAGACGCGGTAGCCATCTTCCCAGGTGGCGAGCTTTCTCTACCCCGCATTAAAGGCCGCTGGGAGGCTTGCACCTGTCTGGAGCTCAGGCGACCAGTCCTGGCCAAAGGTACTCCCTTACTCTCCAACATTCCACGACATCCCACCAAGTGATGCATGGAAAAAATGGAGTAAAGTCACAAGGTATCAAAGAAGCAGCTGGGATAAGAAAATAGGAGTGGAGAAAGTGAGTATGGTTTAGTGCTATTAACAACACTTAGGCAAAATACTTATATATTAAAAAAAAAAACTCTTCCTGTTGTTAGTTGTCATCAGGTCAGCTCTAACTAGTGAGGAAGCTATTACAATGGACATATCACACTCCATCCTCACAGTCACACCTCTGCAGAACCGACTGCTCAATCATCTTGGTGAAGGATCTTCCTCTTTCAAAGGGACCTTGCACTTTACCAAAAATGATCTCTTTTCCCTGGGACTGGCCTCTCCCAATAACACAGACAAACTATGAGAGATAAGATCTCACCACCTCTGCCTCAGAGGAGTGTCCTAGTTGGACTTCTTCCTTGACTGTTCGCTCTTCTGGCAGTCCATGGTAGATTCAATATTCTTTGCTGACACCACATGTCAAAGGCATTCATTCTTCATCATTTTTCCTTATCCATTGCACTTTTACATCCTTATGAAATGACTTGAACTACCACAGCTTGGATTAGGTACAACGTAGTCCTCAAAGTGACATCCTTGCTCTTTAGCAGTTTAAATAAAGTACATGGCATTGAAACAGATAAGGAGAGAACTGTATAAAAGGAATATATGATAAGGTATTACTGGTATGACAAGAGTCCAGAATAAGAGCTGCATAGTAAAGTGGTCTGAGGTGGGGTAGGGTAATCCTCTATAACAATGAAAGATCTTTTTTCCAAAGAAAAAAGTGCACTGGGGGCTGGGGGAGAGCATGGAAGAAAATGTGTAACAATGAATGAATGGAAATACAAGTTCTTTATAAACTTACAACAAAAATCTCATCTTTTTTAAAAAAAGGGGGTCCTTTATGGTAGATTTGCCCAATGCAAATAATTTTATTTCTTCACCACTGCTATCATGGATGTAGACTGCAGATCCAAGTTAAAATGAAAATACTGACAATTTCAATCTTAACTCCACTTGTCATTGCACTGCTTATTGGTCCAGTTCTGAGGATTTTTGTTTTCTTCATATTGAAGTGTAATTCATACTGTGGGTTTCAGTCCTTGAGTTTCATTAGTAAGGGGTAGTTCATCTACATATTGAAGGTTGTTGGTGAGAGTTCCTTAAATTCTGAAGTCATGTTCTTCTTTACATGGTTCAGTTTCTCTGATTATGTACTCAGTATACAAACTGAATGTTGCGGCTGTGGTTATGTATTGCTGAGCTGACTACGATTCACAGCGACTCTATGAACAATAGCTCTGAATCCTGCCCTATCTTGAGCCAATCTCACTGTCTCTGACACACCTGCCCCCACTACCACAGTCACTGTGTCAGCCCATCTCATCCAATGTCTTCGTTTCCTGTACTGACCCTCCACCCTTCTCTAAGCACTAGTTCCTCCTGCCAATATTACCAAAGTTTGTGAGATGGAGCTTCAAAGTCCTTGCCTCCAAGGAACAAGGACTTTTCTCCATCTAACATGATGTTACCAATTGGCCCAGTGGCGAGAATCTTGGTTTTCTTGATGTTGAGATGCAGTCCATACTGAAGACTGCAGTCCTCGACCTTCTGCAGCAAATGCTTCAGGTTTTCTTTAGTTTTGGAAAGCAAGGTTATGTCATCTTATTGATGAGTCTTCTTCCAATCCTTATGATACATTCTTTTTTATAGAGTCCAGACTTCCAAATGATCTGTTCTGCATACAGACTGAAAAAGCATGAAGACAGGATGCACCTAACACATTCCAATGCTGATTTTGAACCTGCAGTGCTTCCTAGATCTGTTCAGACAACTGCTTTCTAGTCTAAGTATAGGTTTTGCATGAGCACAATCAGATATTCTAGAATTTCCATTCTTCTCAAAGTTAGTCACAATTTCTTGTGATCCACACAGCCAAATGCCTATGTATAGTCAATGAAACACAGATAGAAACTCTGGTATGCTGTGCTTTTAGCCAAGCTCCATCAATGCTGGCAATGATGTCCCCCGTGCCACAGTCTCTTCTAAACCCTGCTTGTACTTCTGAACAGTTCTTTGTTGATAGACTGTTCCTGTCATTTTTGGATGATCTTCTCATCCTAATCTTAATTAAGATTTAATCATTTAGATAATCTTATCTTAATCTTGCTTGTGTGTGATAGTAATGATATTGTTCAATAATTTTCACACTTTGCTAGATCACCTTTTTTGTGAATGAGAATAAATATGGATCTCTTCCAGTCATTTGGTACAAACAGAATAGGAATGGGGAAAACTACAGCCCACACTTTTCCTGATTTTAAACCATGTTATACTCTCTTGTGCTGTTTGAATGACTTTTCCTTGTCCATGAATGGTTTCAACTGGTTACAATTTAGCATTCTAGAATTCTCATTTTTCTCAATTTTATCCATAATTTGTTACAATTTAGACTGTTCAACCGTTTGCTTAGTCAATAAAATGGAAATAAACAATACCACCTGTGCTCCTTGGCTGCCTCTGAGGTTTAAGGCAAGACTGGCCTGGAAGTAAGCCTTCTGAAGACCACCACTCTTACTCGTTCAGCCTCTTAACATTTAGAGGAAGATCAGGCCAGAAATCAGCCTTGTATGGCACACATGCATTGAAAATCCAACCAAGGTACCACCTTGACCTTAAGATCCACATCCAGAATGTTATCCCACTGTGCCAGTCATGAATCTCAGCCAGAATGCTTCAACACTCACCCAGAGCTCCACACCTCAACTGGATCCAGTAACCTGACAGTCATATGCCTGACTTGTTGTTAGAGGTATAGTAATTATGTTAGTTTGTTGTAGTGGGGGAATGAGCTGTATTTGACTATCTACTTCATAGCTTAAGTACTTATATATTTGCTTGTTTAGCATCATTCTTATTAGCACAGCACTTGTCTGTCAGGTTGCTGTACTGAGGTAACTTGCAGATGCTGTGATGCTGAAATGTAGGCTACCAGTACATCAAATGCCAAAAGGATCACCCCTGGTGGACAGGTTTCAGTAGAGCTCCTCAGATTAAGACAGACTAGAAAGCAGGACTGGACATCAAATTAAATAGCAGGCTTCTGAAAACCCCATGAAAAATATAAGAATGTCAATAATTTTAGTATTAGAGGGAGAGCCCAGATTGCAAGTCAATAAAAATCAGGTGAAACAGCTACAAAGATACTTTACTAGTTGGAAAATGGAATGTACAAAGTATGAATGTTGGAAAATGATAAGTTATGAAAAATCAAATGAAATGTGTTAGCTCTGACATTCGAGGCATTAGTGAGATGAGATGGACTTGCAATGGCCAGCTGGAGTCAGACAATCATGTGGTATACTCTCCTGGAAATGAAAAACAGAAGATGGATGATGCTGCATTCAAAGTTCAAAAGACAATTTGAAGTTCTATCCTGAAGTACAATGTTGAGAGTGATGGGATATTATCCATATGCAAACAAGGAAGATATGTAATTATGACTACCATTCAAAATACATACCAAAAGCTAAAAACAAAGAGGAGGAAACTGAACCAAAGCTAGTCTAGACACAAAAAGGAGAGGGGAGGAAACAGCCACTTCTTTATGGGAGAATTGCACGTGCACACTGAGAAAGAAAAAAAACTGATAATCACCATCATGAATATCAGCTTGAAGACTAAGGTGTGTCTGATTCAGACCAGGGTCTTTTCAATTAGTTACTCTGCATGACTCAAAATTGGGGAGGGTGTACTCCAGGGATGTATCTGTCTCCATACATTTTCAATCTATTTGCAGAACAGATTATCCAGGAGGCTGGGCTGTATGAGGAGGAATGTGTAGCATCAGGATTAGAGGAAAACTCATTAACAACCTGTGTTATGCAGATGACACAACTCTGCTTGCTGGAACTGAGAAGGACCTGAAAAGCTTGCTGCAGAAGGTCAAGGATTGCAGCCTCAAATATGGATTGAAGCTCAACATCAAGAAAACAAAGATTCTCACCACTGGGCCAATTGGCAGCACCATGATAGATGAAGAGATTGAGATTGTTAACAGCTTTAGTTTGTTTGGCTCCACAATCAACACTCTTGGTATTAGCAGCCAGGAAATCAAAAGACAAATTGCACTGGGAAAGCTGGCTGTCAGGGACATCTTCAGAGTACTGAAAAGCAACGAAGTAAGTCTGGAGACTAAGGTGCACCTGATCCAGGCTATAGTCTTATCAACTGCTTGCTACGTGTCAGAGAGCTGGATAATGACTAGGGATGATAGAAGGAGAATTGATGCCTTTGAGCTGTGGTGCTGGAGAAAAGTACTGCAGATACCAAGGACTGCCAGGAGAACAAATAGGTTTGCCCTGGAGAGGGTGAAACCATGCTGTTCTTTGGGGGCAAGGATTCTGAGGCATTATCTGCCATACTTTGGGTATCTTCCATGGAGGGACTAGTCTTTGAAGAGGGACATACTTGGAAGGGTTAAGAGAAAGACCATCCATAGGATGGATTGATGGAGTGACTGAGGTAATGAGGGTAGGTGCGTCAGAGACAGTAAAGTTGGCACAGGATAAAGCAGGTTTCAGGGCTGTTGTACATAGGTCATTAAGAATTGCAGGTAACTCGACAATACATAACAACAAATAACTATGCATCTGAGAGCTGGACAGTGAGTAACGATGAAAGAAGAACTGATGCCTTTTGGAGAACTGATGCAGTTTTGGAGAAGAATATTGAATACACATACTTTAGACTGCCAAATGACCAAATACACATGCTCACAGAAAGGGCAACTCGAGTACTCATTGGAGACAAAGATGACTAAGTTTCATCTCGAATACTTTGGCCATGTTGCTAGGAGAAGCTATTCCTTGGAGAGGGACATCATGCTTGGAAAAGTGGAAGGAAGGTAAAGGAGAGGAAGACCTTCAACAAGATAGACAGACACAGAGACTGAAGGAATGGCTTAAACACATCAGAGATGATGAGGATGGCACAGGACAGGACAGGGTTCAAATCTGTTGTTCAAAAGGTCGCTATGAGTTGCACTCAATTCCATGACACCTAAGAACAACAACATCTTAACAAAGTGCCCTGAAAACCTATTAAAGAGCACTCATGACTTTCCATACACTTTCAGTGGAATTTGAAACTAAGGACAAATGAAAACTGTTAAAATGTACTAGACTGGTCAATTTTTCCTCCTCTCCCTGAACTCTGCCTTATCTACTCAATACAGGAGGTTCCAGACACTAATCTCCTTTTCTATTCCTTTCTTAAAAACAAGAACTTCCTTGACTAGGTCCCTCCCTTAACACAGAACTTCTACTTCTAGAGTCTGTAACATTCATCTGTGCATTTCTCCTACTGGGATGTAAACACCTAGTTAGTTTCCTGTTGGTTCTCTTTTTAGGAGTTTTAGTTCCCTGTAACTGAAAGCCTCAGGAGTTGGTTTTATATGCATCTCTAAATTCTCTGCACCTGATGAAGTGTTGGACACAGAAGGCATACTCTGCAATGCTCACCGATTGAATAAGTGGCTAAAACACACTCTTCTGAACTGTGTTTACATGCTTACAGAAACTCAAATGTTTTCCCTCAAGCGACTAAACAGTTTACAAAGAGTCAACTTCTCATTGTTGCGTGTGGTCAAGTCAACTGCAACTCATAGCAACCTTATGAACAACAGATCTAAACCCTGCCCTATTCTGTGCCATCCTCATCCCCTCTGATAAACTGGAGCTGAGTGTTACATTCACTGGCACATCCTAACAACATGCCCAAAGTGGGTCTGATGAAGTTTCACTACCATTGCCTCCAAGGGCACCCTGTGTACTTTCTACAAGACATATTTGTTCTCTTGGCAATCCATAGGCTATTCAGTACTCTTCTCCAACACCACAACACAAAGGCATCAATTCTGTCATCTTTAGTTTGATATATTAAAAACTCTTGAAAAATAGATTTTAAATAGAATAGACAGAATAATTATTCACTTCCCAATTCACTGTGCTGATAGAATATAAATGGAACTGACGAATTCTCAACTGTTAACAGATCTAAACTAATGTAATCTAATGACTTTATAGTTCTAATTCTCTAGTCTCTTGTTAATTAATTCCCTGAGCAGTCAAGACAGATTGCTGAGGTTAAAACCCCCTGAAGACCTATCAATTTCTAAATAAACCAACTTTTCAAAGTCAACAGTCTTAGAGATATATCTCTTTACAAAACCAAAGCCAGTGTATTAATAACTGTTAGACTCTGGATTTGAAAATAAGAACAAAAAATTATTAATCATGTAATGTTCTACGCACACTCTCAGTAGCTCACATTTCCTACCAGTGAATACATGCCTTAAAATCTCTTAAGACCACTTCAGTAGCTGTTTCTTATGTAGTGTCTAGGAAAATAAATCACACACTACAGGTGGTCCCAGGATTATTAATAAGTTCTGATCTGAAATCTACCTTAAAGTCAATGTTGTTCAAGAAGTCAGAACAGTTAAGGATGGTTTCCAGTAATGTCAGCTAGTCAAATGTTTGTCTTAGTACACAGTGCACCTTTTGACACATAAAAAACATTCAAGAGCCACTTCCAGATACACTATAAATATAAAGAGATCTTTGTATTTATAATAGAGTCATAATAACAACAACAATAATGATGATGATAATAATGCTTTGATGAGTGTGACAAAATAGCACTTGTTTGTAATTAGGAGCCACTGTATGAACTTTAAATTTACAATTTAACAAGCACTAAAGGGTTGTGTGTAGTTTGGATGCTAATAACCTGGAGCCCACCAATGTTTAATTTTAAAGTCTCAGAGTCTTTATTTAGTAGTTTTATTTTCATCTTCAGCCCTTCCTCTCAACTTCTTTTTTCCACTTTTAGGAAATTTGATCAAGACCTGTCACAAGAATGAAGGAAAGCTCTCTTAAACAAGTCATTATCCTCCTTCGCTGGACTCAGGAAAACAAAATCTAGACAGGCAGGGTCCCAAAAAAGCTCCTGGAAATGTTTTCTTCCCTAGTTTTGTAATTCTGAGGGTTTGATGTTCTGTTTTAAAAAATATAAAGAGCAAGATGCTTTGGTCAAAGCAGTGCAGGCATTTACAAAGAGAAAAATTGGCAGTTGGGGAGAAAACAAAAACAAAAAGTCACTTAGCAGGGAGACTTAAGAAATAGCATTTCAAAACACTTTAGGGCTGTTTTCATCACTAGTGTGGCTAAAAAAAGTATATGAAGCGTACATTTTATGTCTAATTCTAAAGTTATCTAAAGAGACTATTTATCATGATGATTATGGCCATGGCTTGCAAAATCTGAACACGATGGACTTGAGGCCATCTATTCCTTTTCAGCTCTTTACTGGATCATCTTATTTCGGAATGGTAACAAATATAGACGTCTTCCAGTCAGCAGGCCAGTTAACAATATTCCAAATTTCTTGCTATAGGATAGTGAGCACATTCCGAGCTGCATCTTTGTGCTGAATCACTTCAACTCATGTTCCACAATTCATGGGCTTATTTTTTTGCCAGTGCTTTTAATGCAGCTTAAGCTTCTTCCTTCATTGCCACTAGTTCTTGATCATATGCTGCTCGCTGATTCAGTGTCAATTCTTTTTGGGACAGTGACTATGTACTCATTCCATCCGTGGATGCTGCTGGCATCATTTTACCCAAAGGGTTCTTCAGTACTGCAACTCAAGGCCTGAATAATTTGTTCAGATTGAGAAATGCTGAGCTAGTTCTTCCCTTTGGGTTTTCAAGTTTCTGTCTCGAGAGACTCAGGAGAAGTTCTTTCCTGAGGTGTTGAGAAGAAGCCTGCATGGTTGAGAGGTGCTGATAAAGCCTCCCTGCACTAAAGATTTGTATATGTGCCTCCTGACCTTGAGTTGGAACTTCAAAATTCTGATCCCAAGATTGTACCCTGTTATTGTATTAATAAATTTCTCTTTTCTAAATATCATCTGAGTTCTCTGTGGCCATTGCAAGGAATTACCAAACCCAGGAGAGCCATAGAGACTGACATAGGGAGGATGGTGTCAGAACTGCTGAAAAGATTTGAGGTTAGACTTATGTTCGATCTCTGCATCATAGAGATCAGCATTCAAGGAATACTTCCAGATACATTGAAACATCTTCATAATAGAGTAGTAGTTGTAATAATAATAATAATAAATAATAAAAATAAAAATAATGTTTTGATGAATAGTTGGATGTAGTTGGGATGCTTACCTTGGCCTGATCTTGATTCACCCAGTCCCACTTAGGTTAGTCAAGTTCTGATACTATTACTTCCATCATTATGTACCTTGCACTTCCTTACCAAAGCAAAGTAGAGGCTAAACTTCTTTAGAAAGACATTTTTTTGGCATGAAATTTACTTAACTGGGTAAGGCTATGTTCTTCCTATTACAAATGTTCTAGAAATACTCTGTGTCATAAATTATGAAATTATTTGAAAAAGACTACTATTAACCCAGTGTGTCAAGCCGTGGCATTTAAAACCCATCATAAAATTTCCTTTCACTCAGTAAATCAAGCTTTTACTCAATAAATTCAGCTTTCATTCAATAGCTAAGAAGTCACTGATAATCAGTGTCTAAATCCATTATTTCATCAGGAGTTCTAATAGGGTAGTTTTTAATTTTAAAAAATTCACTGTATTAGAGCTATAATTATTTTACTAATAGCATTCTCATAAATTTCAATATTCTAGCACCATGATGGATAGAGAACAGACTAAGGTTGTTCACAGTTACAGCTTGCTCATCTCCTCAATCAACACTTTTGGCACCAGCAGTCAGCAAATCAAAAGGTGAGTTGTTGTTGTTGTTATGTGCCGTTGAGTCGCTTGCGACTCATAGTGACCCTATGTACAACAGCCCTAAACTCTGCACTGTCCTGTGCCTATCACGATACACCCATCCCGATTATCCCAGACACTGAGTCAATCTACCTCACAGAGGGCCTTCCCCTCCTGTGCCTGCCCTCAACCCTCACAAGCATGAATGTCCCTCTCCAAGGACCAGTCCCTCCTTATAACATGTCCAAAGTATGTCAGACGAAGCCTCAGAAACCTTGCCTCCAAGGAGCCAGCTGGTTTAACCTTCTCCAGGATGAATCTATTTGTTTTCTTAGCAGTCCATGGTACCCTCAATACTCTTCTCCAGCACCACAGCTCAAAGGCATCAATTCTCCTTCTATTCTCCTTAGTAGTCATTGTCCAATTCTCTGATGCTTAACAAATGACTGCAAAGACCATGGTCTGTATCTGACACACCTTAGTCTCCAGAGAGACACCACTGCTCTTCAGTACTTTGGAGAGGTCCCTAACAGCAGACTTCCCCATTGCAATATGTCTTTTAATTTCTAGGCTGCTGGTGACAAGAATGCTGACTGTGAAGTCAAGCAAACTAAAGCTGTGAACAATCTCAATCTCTTCACCATCCATCCTGATGCTGCCGATTGGTCCAGTGGTGAGAATCTTTGTCTTCTTGACACTGAGCCTCAATCCATATTGAAGGCAGCATGCGCTTCAGGTCCTCCTCAGTTTCAGCAAGTAGGGTTGTGTCATCTGCTTAACACCGATTGTTGATGAATCTTCCACCAATCCTGACACCACATTCCTCCTCATACAGTCCAGCCTCCCGGATAATCTGCTCTGCATAAAGGTTGAAAAGGTATGGAGACAGTACACATCCCTGAAGGTGAATTGCATTAAGTAAATCTGCTGTCAAGAGACCTCTCCTGAGTACTGAAATACAACGATGTCTTTCTAGAGACTAAGGTGCGCCTGATCCAGGCCATGGTCTTCGCAATTACTTTCTTTGCATCAGAGATCTGTATAATGACTACGTATATTAGAAAAAGAATTGCTGCCTTTGAGTTGTGGTGCTGGAGAATAATCTTGAACATACCATGGACCACCAAGAAAACAAGTAACTCTGTCTTAGAGAGGGTGAAACCAAATTTGTCCTTGAAGGCTAGGATTTGGGGCATGTGGCCAAGAGGGACTGATCCTTGGAAAAAGGCATCATGCTCAGAAGGGTGGAGGGACAGCACAGGAGAGGAAGACCTCAGATAAGATGGACTGATACAGTAACTGGAGCAATGGGGGTTAGTGAGTGGGAATCAGTGAGACTGGCTCAGGACAGGGTAGGCTTCAGAACTACTGTACATAGGGTCGCTATGATTCGCAGGCAACTTGATGGCACATAACAACAAACAACAAAATAACAATTATCTTAGAAAGGAAGAATCAACATTTGCTTTTTAATTAATGTTTGGAGTGAGAAACTACAAGTCATTGTGACTTTATAGGACAGAACATAACTGTCCCAAAGGTTTTCTAGAACACTGCCTCATCTTCCTTCTGCAGAGCAACTGATGGATTTGAAACTCGACCTTGATGTTAGCAGCCACAAGAGCTTTGCATCAGAGCTTGTCCAGCCTCCAAAACCAGCTCACATCCACTCCCTTCAACTCCTACAAAAAGCAGTTTTGTTACAAGGAAGGATCAGAGAGTACACAGGACTTGGGGGAGGGTAAGGGATGGAAAGAGAAAGTACAGCATTTCATGTCTTCATATTAACACGTTGCTGCAAATGACGGCAAAAGTGTTTCTAAGCAAGGTCGTCAATTTAAAAGTATGCAGCAACATGGTAATCAAAGGCTAGTCTATGTCAGAGAAAGACGACCACACAAAAGATGGGAATTTTATGACAGTTCAAATCTCTCCACATCCTCTCCAACATTTACTGCTTGTTGTTCTGTTAAACTTTGCCACTGCTATCAGGGTACAATGGTATCTCACTGTGGTTTTCATTTGCTTCTTATTGCCGGTGCTTTTGAACATTTCTTCACGTGCCTGTTGGTCATCCAAATATCTTCCTCTGTGAAAATTCTTTCCATGTCTTTTGCCTGTTTTGTAATTGGGTTATCAGTCTTTTTCCTATGGAGGTCCTTAAGTATGCTGGTAGGATTGTAAACAGTACCACCTCTCTGGAAGGTAGTTTGGCATTTCCGCAAAAAGCTGAACACAGAAATCTCATATGACCCAGCTATTCCACCACTAGAAATATATCCTGAGAAAAATAGAACTGAGATCCAAATGAAGATTTGTACACAGATGTTCACAGCAGCATTGTTCACAAATGCAAGGAAATGGAAACAGCTCAAATGTCCACCAAAAAATGAATTGAGAAATTGTGGTACATTCCACAATGGAATACTATGTAGCTTTGAACAAAATCTTTAGAAGCAGCTATTTCAAAAAATACTACATAACATGGGAGAGGATGGAGAGCATTATGCTGAGTGAATGAACCCAGTATCATAAAGAATAAATACTGCACAAAACCGTAGTTTTAAAAATAGAAGGATAACTAGGAGGGTGTGTACAAAAGTCCACAGGAAGGGGAGGGAGGAGTGGGACTGAGAGAAGGGAGGAGTGGAATAATGGGGCTGCAGAGTTCGGTCGGTAGAGGGAGGGGGTAAAGGAGGAAATAAAATAAATACAAGAGATGGACATTTTAAAAAACTACATTGTTGTTATTATGTGCCATCAAGTCGCCTATGACTCATAATGACCCTATGTACAACAGCCCCAAACTCTGCTCTATCCTGTGCCAATCTTATTGTCTCTGACACACCTACTCCCATTATTCTAGTCACTGAATCAATCCATGTCATCGAGGGTCGTCTTCTCCTGCGCTGTACCCTCCACCTTCCCAAGTATGACGTCCCTCTCCAAGGAACGGTCCTGACTTGCAATATATCCAAAGCCTCCAAGGAACAGCCTGGTTTCACCCTCTTAAGGATGAATCTGTTTGTTCTCTTAGCAGTCCGTGGTATATTCAAATACTCTTCTCCAACACCATAGGTCAAAGGTATTAATTCTCCTTCTATCATCCCTAATTATTATCCAGCTCTCTGATGCATAGCAAGTGATTGCAAAGGCCATGGCCTGGATCAAACACACCTTGGTCTCCAGACTGACATCATTGTTCTTCAGTACTCTGAAGAGGTGTCGAACGGCTGACTTTCCCAGTACAATATGTCTTTTAATTTCCTGGTTGCTGGTAACAAGAGTGTTGATTGTGGAGCCAAGCAAACTAAAGCTGTTAACAATCTCAATCTCCTCACCATCTATTACACTTGTCAATTAGCCCAGTGGTGAGAATCTTTGTTTTCTTGATATTGAGCTTTAATCCATATTGAAGGCTGCAGTCCTTGACCTTCATTACTTCTAAACTGCCAATGAAGAATCCTATATGACTGGAATGACTTGGTAGCTCTCCCTAGCTTATTCTGTAGCACCTGTGGGATTAGTTTGCTGGTTCTGAATTGGCACAAAATAAATCATGTCATCTGCCTATATTAAAGTCTTGCTCAGGTGAAAATATATTGATGTGAGTGATTAATCAGGAGAAAGTTCTGCCAAAGGTAACTGAGGGTTATAAATCTTTAGGCGATACAGAATGAAATCCAACAACACCCATGTACGTACTCTGGTGTCAAATTCTGGGCTAAAATCCTTGTTTCTCTTACTTCCTTTGTTCCTTCCGTTTCCTTTAAGGTTGTCTCTGAGCTGTCTCTTCAACCCACAGTACACTCCTATCTCAAAGCCATGGACTGTGGCTCTGAGCTGCAGACATGCCTCTCAGCTCACTTCCACCAGGTCTTGTCGGGAATTTTGCACTGGTCACCCTGTATTTCACCACCACATCCCTACCTGTCTCAGTGTCTCTTACTATCTATTTTGCATATTTATTTTACTCATTGCCTGTCTCCTCCAGAACTTATGTTCTAAGAGGGCATGGAGTTTTGTCTGTGTGCTCACTGTTCTTTTCTCAGCACCTATAATATACCCTGTACCTGGTCAAGTTTCAAAGTATATTTACTTGAGTTCTTAGATGCTGTCAAGTCAAGCAGGACCCAGTGACCCTATATGAACAGCACATCTGAACGCTGTCCTATCCTGTGCCATCCGTACAATCTCTGACATACTTGAGCCCACTGCTGCAGTCACTGTGCCAGTCCACCTGAGTGAGGGCCCTCCTCTCTTTTGCCAGCCCTCCACCTTTCTAAGCATGATGGCCCTCTCCAAGAGAGAGCCTCTCCTAGCAACATGCCCATTGTACGTGAGATGAAGTTTTCTTACCTTTGCCTCCAAGGAGCAAAGATATTCTATGTGAATAAAAACAAACTGCAGCAACAACCAATAAAAGCCCAAACAAAACCCTTCACTGCCACAGACTTGGCTCATGCTGACCCTCCGTTGGCTTCTGAAGCTGGACATGCACAGGAAGAGACTGCTCAGCATTCTCCTGTGGAGGGCTGATGGGCTTGATGGACCATGATACCGACAAAGCCTTTGTGACAGAAGCGCCAATTCCCTATTAACTACACTAACAGAAATCCTTAAGTGAGTAAACTCAAACTCAACTGCCATCAAGACAAGGGAAATAGCTGATCTGCCAGCAGGTTTCCGGAGGCTATAAAGTGCATGGGAGGAGAATGATCATCTTTCTCCTGCAGAATAGTTGGTGTACTCAAACCATGAATCCCTGAGCTGGCAGCCCATGCAACCCCCTACCACTAGGTCACCAGAGCTCCTTAAAGTGAGTAAAGGATTTTTAAAAACAAGGGATGGGAATAGAAAGAGAATTGCATACTGGATATTTTATAATTTTTATATTTTACATTTTTAAATTCTTTTTATGCTTCTGATTACTGTTTATAAGCTTACTATAACTTCTGAAGAGATCTCCAGCAATAGTTAAAAGGATACTGAACTGAAGATAGACCTCAAGGTTCTGAAAGTCTACGTATCTAATATTAATAAAAACCGTAGATGCAGCAGGATCTGACTTTCGCTGTTCATTGACCTTACACAACAATCTCTCTTTAGCTCACACACGATATGCTTTCAGAAAGAGACCATCAGAGGCATGCACAATTCCCACCCTGCTCGACTGGGGGCTCCATGCCGTGTGTACCTGCTGTGTTATGCTGTGTTAATGCAGGAGGAATAGGATACAAGGACAGGCTCATTTTCACAGGCTTTTTCTCTCCTGGAAAGAAAATCTAGTGATGCACTACTGCCTCTTAATTCCCCCCCCCACACACACACCTATTTATCAGGGTTATTTGAAGAGAAAGATACTGTTTTCCCCTACCATTTTCCCTTCTGTAAATTCTGCCTTCTTTTTCAAACTACTGGGTCCTAGATAACGTCTGTTTTTTCATTTCCTCATAGTTTAACATGAACTTTCTTAATACAATACAGAATAAGGAGCATATTTTCTAGAACAAACCCCCAGTTAACTGCAGAGGTCACCCTTACCTCCTGTATTTCTCCCTATACTACTGGGGGCATGTACATGTGTAAGATGCTGACTGTTTCCTCAGCACAACTCACAACTTACAAAATGAACTGGCAGAAACACACTAGACTGTAAATGACTGATTCGACGCGAAGGGAATGTATCTGGTAAATTCTTATAGTTTTCAGTTTCTATTGTGGGACTTTTTTCTTTCTTAATGGTTTGAGACACTGCCACCTTCAACTTTTCCCCAGAAGCTCTCTGCCCATTCCTTTAAAAAGCTCTTTTTCAAGGAGACACATTTGTGAATTATATTTTGAGTGTTCTTTGTGTGTGGCATTAAACCTTGGAATGTAGCTTATTGCTCTAAAAATAGTTTGATCTGCAGGCTGCATCCTGAGAGCAGATGTACTCAAGTAGCTGACAGCTTTACAGGAACTTTCTTATAGCCTGGAGAAGAGCATACAGCTTATGGAGTAAGAACTTGTTTGAGATGGTTAGTATTGTGCTTCACCGACTCTGAGTGTAACCTGAATATCCTAAGTGCTGCCAATCCCAGTGAGCTCTGGTGTCATAGATGGTGGGGAGTTTGCATTGCTAACCCAAAGGCCATGTCTCGTGCCCCCCCACCCCCCACCCCGGTGGTCTGAACCCACCACTGGTTCCAAGGGAGAAGATGTGCGAGCTCCTCCCAGCCTTGGAAAGCCAACAGAAAGTCAGCTATGCATTGGCTCCAACTCTATGGCAAAGATTTTCTTAGTATGATAAAGAAGTAGGACTGTTGTTGCTGTTAGGTGCCACTGACTCAAACAGCTCACAGGACCCTATGAACCACAGATAGTAACAGGTCCTGTCTTGTGTCATCCTCATGACCTCTACATGCTGCACAAGCTCTATGCTGCGATTTGTGTGTTAATCCATCTCCTAGAGGACTTCTTATCTTTCACTGACCCTCTATTTGCCCAGCAAAATGTCTTTTCCCAGGTGGACTGGGCCACCTTGACAACACGTGCAAAGTATTTAAGACTAAGTTTCCTCTTGCCTCTGGGGAACAGACAGATTTATTTGTTCACAGTACGTTCACTCTTCTTTGCCACCACCACAATTCAAAGACAGTGGTTTTTTTTCCGTCAGTCTAATTCAATGGCATAGCTTGGGTAAGGTATGCCTTCATCTTTAAAATGACATCTTCGCTCTTTAGCACATTAAAGAGGCTCTTGTCAGCAGCTTTAAATGCAACATGTCTTTGGATTTCTGGACTGTTGCTAGAAGTAGTTATGTAATAATTTAATCAGCTCTGACTTTGGGGATGTTTAGTCAAGGCTGTGGCCAACACTAAACATACTTGTGGACTCTGGCAAAGCAAGTGAGATCTTTGTGAATTTAGATGCCGCATCGGGCTCATCATCTCAAGTCAGCCTTACTTGTTAACTTTGGACTTGTTAGCCTTTGAAGCCAGCAGTGTGCCACTCTGCCTGCTGACTTTGTATTGACTTTGATGGCACTGGAGATGCCTCTCCCCTAAGGTATGACTCTTGCCAGCCTCTGAGATTTGCCAGCTACCACTAGATCGAGAGTCAACTTCCTAGAAAAAAATCTGGGGGTGTGTACGCACACACATGCACTCATGCAAGCTTCACTGGTTTTGTTTCTCTGCAGCACAGCCATTTAACTACAGGTCAAGAAACCATACGAACTCACTTCCTGAAACCCTATGTGCTAGTTGGCAAATGAGTTAAAGACTGTGCACTGAAGATGAGGACCCTGTGTTAGAAGCTCTGTAATCTCTTCTCTAATGTGGACTTCAGTTGGCTTTAATATACACTGCTAATGAATGAGGAAAAAAAAAGTATTTTACTTTTATCCCACCAATTGTCTTGAATTATAAGCAATAAATAGGCCAGAGCAACTTAAAGATGTAATTCCCAAGTTCAACTTAACAAATCAGAAATATCAACAGGATGAGGAATTAGTGCCATATGTTAGTCATTTTCCTGCATGTTGCCCCTACCTCATTTTCCACATTTAAAACATGGACGCCATAAAAGAACCATTGGCAAATGTGGACAAAACACAAAGACAGCATTATGGCAAATTTCACTGCTGATACTGAAAGAGGGCTGCAGGAAGGGCAACAAGTTCTATTGTTCTCGTATATAAATATCATGTCTAAAGAGCTTTAAAATCAGATTTCAAGGGTGTCTAATGAGAACAGCATGTTGTTCCAGTTTCATGGCAACGTGTATTACTTCTTTTACTATCCTACTGACACTACACTTCAGAGGCAATAGCCTACAACACTCCTCCTGCTTGGAGCCTAACCACCCTGTATAGGTGCTCACGTAAGTGTGGCAGTGCCCACACTGCTTAGTGTGCCACCACTCTGCGCAGTTATACTCCTCCCTTTTGGTGACGGTGACAAAAGCCCTTCACAATTTAACAAACACTTATTCTGCATGGATTATGGGGAAACACAATGAAAACCACATGGTTCTTACTCTGAAGGCAATTGTGTCTTCTGCAGGATGCTGAAAGGACTTCTGATGGCAAAATCCATAGGGAGTCATGCTGTGAACCCAAAGGCCATGTGTCTGGTGGTTTCAATCCACCAGTAGCTCTGAGGGAAGACAATGGGCAGCTTGCTCCCTCAGAAACCCAATGGTGCACTATGAGTAGCAGCTGATTCAACAACAGTGGGCTCTGACTCAGGATGTTGAAACTACTTCCTTGTGAAATTATGATAAAAAGAACTTGTCTTCACATGTAACAAGGCTTCAGTTTCCATAGTACTTTTGCATAGACATGATCTTTTCGAAATGCCCAGTCAGAAAGATGTAGCTCTACACACAGTTTTCAGGTGCCAAAAGGCAAGACTCTGAATGGTTGAATGAACATGTTCAGATAACAAATTTGAGAGGCTTGTGTGTTTGCTCTCACAAAATTTAAAACAGCATTCTAAATCTAGTTACATTAAAAGGCTATGCCTTCTACTGCGGGAAGCCTATAACGATATCGTTTTTATGAGTAAAATGAGGCTTGTTCAGAAGAGCCTGCCACAAATTTCACTAACTTCCAAGATGACTCCGGGTTTCAGAGAAGCGAGTTAGAGCCACTTTGTGGGCTCGAGCGTCCCTGGAAATAAAAACCCAAGAGTCTCCCATCTCCAAGTTTCCTTCTCATTCTGACATTTTTGCTTCACACATAAAGATCCTCTAAATGCTGTTTATGTAAGTTCAAGAATAAGCCAACTTTTCTTAGAATTCAGGTTACAGATGTTGCAACAGCTCTTTTAAAGGAACTAATCAAAATCTCAATTGGTTCTAGGACTATTTTACCCACCTTTGTTGTTGTTAGGTGCCACTGAGTCAAGTACGACTCAGAGTGACCCTATGAACAGCCAACCTGAAACTGTCTCTATCCTATGACATCCTCACCATCTCTGACACACTACAGTCTATTGTTATAGTCACTGTGTCAATCCATTTCATTGGGGATCTTCCTCTCCTTCATTTACTGTCTGTCTTTCCAAGAATGATGTATGTCCCTTTCCAAGGAACAGCCTCATCTTTAACCAAGTACAAACTTTAAGAATAAAAGACCCAAATAAATGGAAACATGCTCTCTGTTCATGGAGAGGAGGCTCTAATATTGTGAAAATGACAATTCTATCAAAAGCAATCTACATGTTCAATGCAATCCCTATACAGATACCAAATTAATTTTTCAGGGAAATTGTCAAGTTATTTGAAGAAGAAAGAGACTACGAATAAACAAAGCACTTCTGGAAAACAAAAATAAAGTGGGAGACACAGCCCTCCCTGACCTGAAAACCTACTACACAGCGGTAGTAACCAAAACAGCATGGTACTGGTATAATGCTACGCACACAGACCAATGGAACAAAACTGAGAACCCAGAAACAGATCAACAAGGAAATAAAACCTATCAAATGGGGAAATGCCAATCTCTTCAATAAATGGTACTGGCAAAACTGGATTGCTACTTGCAGAAAGCTGAAGAAGGATCCACATCTCACACCACACACAAAATCAACTCAACGTGGATCAGAGACCTGGGAGTAAAGCCCAAACCATAAAGTTCATAAGAGATAAACAGGGATCAAGCTTAGATGGCCTAGTGTATGGTATAAAGAAGCTGACAAATACAGCCAGAAATGCACACTATGGAGAGGATAAAATTGATGGATGGGATTTTTTTTTTAACTTGTTGTGTGCCATTGAATCAGATCTGACTGGCACGAGACTGCCTCTCCTTCTCCAGCAGATCATCTGGTGGATTTGAACAACATGCCTTCAAGATTGCAGCACAGCTTTTTGTTACTGGGCCACCAGAGATCGCTGGATGGGATTTTTCTAAAGAGGAAATCTCTGTGCTCATAAGAAAACTTTTTCCAATAGGGTGAAAAAACCCCTACTGACTGGGAAAAAATATTTGGCAATATCATCTTGGATGAGGGTCTCATAACAAAAGCTTAAAGAATACTACTGGGCTGCCAGAAGAAAAAGACTGCTAACAATTACAAAACAGAGGAGCCAATCAAAACCACAGTGAGATACAATCTCACCCCAGCACCAGTGGCAAAGTTTAGCAGGGCAGCAAGCAACAGATGTTGAAGATGATGTACAGAGGTAGGAACTCTCACAAACTGTTAGTGGGACTATAAAATGGTACAACCACTCTGGAAGGAAGTTTGGCATTTCCTCAAAAAGTTGAACATAAGATTCCGTATGACCTAGCCATTTCACTACTAGGAATATACTCCAAGTAAATTAGAACTGAGACACAAATGGAGATTTGTACACCAATGTTCAAAGCATCGTTATTCACTATCACAAGAACATGGAAACAGCCCAAATGTCCAACCACCACTGAATGGATTGAGAAATGGTGGTACATTCAGACAAGACAATGGAATACCAGAGCATTGTTTTGGAAAAATACTACATAATGAGAGTGGAGAGCATTATATTGAGTGAACTAACTCAGTCTCATAAGGACAAATACTGCATAAGACTATTATTGTAAAAATAGAAGAAAACTAGTAAAACATGTATGAGAGGAATGGGTGGGAGTAGAGGGATGAGGACGGGTAGGGGTGAAACCACAGGGTTGCATATATCAGTGGGTGGAGAGAAGCAGTGAAGGAAATGGGAAGGATGTGGTGGGGACCTGAGAAGACAGGGTAGTAATGGGCAAGGCTCAATGGTGATTAATTTTGTAAAACATAATGCATGGGAATTAGTGTATGAAACAGTGTGTATGAAGAATAGTGTGAAACATTATATATATATACACACACACACACACACACTCTTTGCAAGCAAACCAACATAAAATCAAATTGGGGGAAAATAGAGTAATGTTCTTAATGGGTGGCCTCAGACCACATACTGAGAACCACCACAGTAGAACAGCTGAGGGCTGGACCAAGGAAATGGATCTGCAACCTTCCTCTGAGGACCTGGGCTGCTGAACAGATGGTTGGCAGTTTGAATCCACTAGCTGTTCTGTTAGAATTCTCATTCTTCTCCCCTATTTATAAACTTAGTAACCTGCCAGAGTCACTATAAGTGGGAATCTACAGCAATAGGTAGGAAGATATCTCTTCCAAGATAATTCCATCCCTAAGCTATCTTTTAGGTAAGATCACAGGTAGATAGGAAAGCAAGCAAGCAAGCAGAAAGGTATGCATAACATATAGGCTATACAGAAAAACAGAAATGACAATAATGTAGTTAGATGATTTTAACTCTTGGTGACATGCCTGAAACCATAATGTAAAGGTGGGTAATAAGACTACAGAGGGGTTTTATATTACTTATGGATTAATTTTAAAAAATCTATTCTTTATGCTTTAAATAGTCTAATATTCTGCAGAACAAGTACTATTTTGACATGAAAAACTGACCAAAATAAATCAATAGCTACAACTTCATGTATTTCATGAAATCGCAATCGTGTAAAAAAAAAACAACAAAGCCAGCCAAACAAAAAAAAACACCAACAACGAACAAACCCAAAGCAAAACAACACAATTCACAAAAATAAAAATTAGCCAGAAATGTTAAAATTAGTTGATTTTAAGTTGCATCTGCTGTTGTTAGGTGCCATCAAGTTGACTTCAACCCAGTGCAACCCTGTGAACAAGAGGTTAAAATCTGCCTATCTATCCTGTGTCATCGTCAGGATTTCTGAGCCGCTCGATCCCACTGTTAGTCACTGTGTCAATTCATCTTGCTGAAGGTCTTGTTCTCCTTCTGTGTCCCTCCACCTTGCCAGCATGAAGTCTTTTTTCCAAGGACTGGCCTTTCCTGACAGTATATCCTAATTATGAGATGAGTTTTACCACATCTCTGTCTCCAAAAAGCACCCTTTTGCACTTAGTCCAACACAAACTTGGTCTTTTGGCAGTCCTGGGGAGATTCACTACTCTCTTGTATCACCATAATTCAAACATTTTGATTTTTCTTCTTCTGTCATCCTTATTCACTATCACACTTAACTCACTTATTCACTATCAGCACACCTTAATCATTAAACTGACATCCTTGTTCTTTAGCACTTTTGAGAAGTCTTTGATAGCAGATTTTCGCAGTGCAACTTCTCTTTTGACTTCCTAAGCTGGTGCCAAGAGTATTGCTTGTGAACTCAAACAAGATGAAAACTGCTAACAACCCCAATGTTTTCTTCATTAATCAAGATGTTGCCTGTTGGCTCAGTAGTGAGGATAACTGCTTTCTTAATGTTTAGATGGGGTGTGCCGGAATAGTAAAATACTGAAATGTCAGGCCACGCCTAGTGTCTTGGGAGACCTAGTGTCAGTTGTACGCGGCCTCTGGCCTTTTGAGGAGAGGCAGGTATGGAGGGTTCTGGGCGCTTGTGGTGTTCTTTTTGCCCAAAGTGGGGGTTGGCAGAGCAGACTTGCCAGATGAACTGGGGGTTCCTTCATAGGGTTGCTATGAGTCGCCTACGACTTGATGACACTTAACAATAACATCAACATAGAGAGTGACCAGTTAGCCTAGTGGACAGAAAGCGATGCTCCCAAGCCAAAGGTGGGTGGCCTTTAATCCACGGCCCTCATGCCTGTCTTTCATTGTTTTAGTTCAAACATTCCTCTAGGTCGTATAGCCCTGGTGTGTCCACTTGCCGTACAGCGGTAACTTGTGATTCCTATGAAGCTGAACACTGACACTGACGTGTCAAATGCGATAGACAGTGTTTGGTGGTGCTCCCTGATTAAAACAAGCTTGGAAGCAGGAGTGGCACCCACTTCCGTAATAGCTTGCCTCCAGAAATCCTATGAACCTGGAGAGAGGATGAAAGTCACACAGGTGTTGAAGACTTTTCTTCATAGGGTCGTTATGAGTTGCTTATGACTCAATGGCACCTAACAACAACAACATCATTTAGATGTAATCTATGGTGAAAGCTGTGGTCTTTGATCCCCTGCAGCAAGTACTTCAGGTTCTCTTCACATTCAGCAAGCAAAGTTGTATCATCTGCATAATGCAGATAGTGGATGAGACTTCCTTCACTCTTGATGCCACATTCTTCTTTACATAGTTAAGTTTCTTGAATGATTTGCTCACCTTACACTCTGAATAGGTATAAAGAAACACACACACACACACACACACACACACACACACACACACACTTTGCTTTTGGCCAAGAGCCATCTAGTATTAGCAATTATATTCTGTGTGCCATGGCCTCTTCTGAATTCAGCTTGAACTTCTGGCACTTACCTGTCAATGTACTGTTACAGCTGATTTTTAATACTTTACATTAAAAAGATTTTACCTACATTTGACATTAATGATGTTGCTGGATAGTTTCTACATTCCTCTGGCTCACTATTTTTTGGAATGGGAACAAATACAGATTTCTTCCAGTCAGTTGGCCAAGTCTTTAATTTTTTTTTTTTTAATAGGCTAGTGTAAAACATGCAGGGATGCACCTGTTAAAACATGTCAGGTGGTGTTCTATCAATTCCTAGGGTCTTATTTTTTGCCATTGCCTTCTGTGCAATTTGAACTTCCACTTTCATTACCATTGGTTCGTGTTCATAACTTCCTGAAATACATCTTGTGAGCCAATTCTTTTAGATAGTGACTGTGTATATTCTTAACATCTTCTTTGGGTGTTTTTGGAATAATCTGTGATCTTGCCCATCAAATCCTTCAGTACTGCAACTTGACGATTGAATTTTGTTCTTCAGTTTTTGTAGCTTGAGAAATGCCCATGTGGGTAATGTAGGGTTGTTGTTGTTATGTGCCGTCGAGTCGTTTCCGACTCATAGCGACCCTATGCACAACAGCCCTAAACTTTGCTCTATCCTGCGCCAACCGCACCGCCTCTGACACACCCATCCCGATTACCCCAGTCACCGAATCAATCCATCTCATAGAGGGTCTTCCCCTCCTGCGCTGTCCCTCCACCCTCCCAAGCATGATGTCCCTCTCCAAGGACCCGTCCCTCCTGGCAACATGTCCAAAGTATGTCAGACGAAGCCCCAGAAGGATTAAGTTAGGATCAGGGTAGAATTATTTTTCTTCCTGTAATTCCTCCACCCCTATGTTTTCTTAATCCTGTAAGAGGCAGACACCTTGTTGGGTGCCATTGAGTCTAAACCAACTTATAACAGAACCTCTAACACAAGAGGAGATTGCTGATCTTTCTCCTGCAGGTCAGCTGGTGGAGTTCAACCACAGGGTTTAGAGTTGGTGGTGCAACTGCTAATAAAGGCAAATGTAAGAGAAATATTACCACCTGACCACTGCAACTGACCCTTCTAACTGTGGTGGTCCAGACTTTACGCATTAAGGACACCTAAACTGCTTAATTAAACTCATTCCAAACATTTAAAAAAATTAATTAATGTTGTTATGTGTCTTCAAATCAAAGCCAACTCAAATCTTACCCTCCAGTGGGTTTTCAGAGGCAGAAAATCACACAGGAGGAGACTGCCCATTTTTCTTCAGTGAAGCAGGTGGTGGATACAAACTGCATTCCTACAGGTTGGCAGCACAGCTCCTTACTACTGAGCTCTCTCATATGTTACACATTTAGGTGTTCGGGTATCAGGGAGATCGTTGTGCATCTCAAACCTCCCACTCCTACCCCCACCGACGGTCTGCACATGCACTGCCCTTGTACCGCCATGGTCTTTGGCATAAAGAAGAGAACGCCAACATCACTGGAGAGAGTACTGCAATGAGGAACAGACAGAAATGGCCAAAGGCCTGAGATATGTATCAAGGTAGCTGGTGGGAGGGAAGAGAAAAGAAAAGGGTGGGGTGGGGTGGGGGTTGAGCAGAAAGAGAGTCCCAGGGGGATTCCAGAGGGGCGAGGAGGGGGCATGGAATCATGTCCCAAGCACTGAAAAAAGGAGGGGGGATCAGTGCTGAATCTGTTAGCTGTATAACCAGGTAGGGGCTTTCTTCTGCACTTTTGGGTAAAATACTTGTCACATGTTGCTCTCATACTGTGCATCCAAGGTGAGACAGATTAGGAAGATGGTTTGGCCATCCACTTCCGAAAAAAATAGGCCTTCGAAAACCTTCTGTACAATAGCGCCCACTCAGATTAAGCAAGCAGAGACGGCATCAGAGGCTGAGCCCATGTACTGGGAAACACAAAGGAAGTGAACAGCTGCAAGCTGACACTACTGACTGGAATGTGGAACGTGCGAAGTACGAATGTAGGAACACTGGACATTGTTAAGGAAGAAATGGCCCAAGACTGACACTACCTATTAGTGAAGTAAGATAGACTGGCATGGGACATTCTGAGTCAGACAATCATATGATCTACTATATCAGAAATGAAAAGGTGAGGAAAAATGGAGTCACATTCATAGTTAAAAAGTCCATTTATACATCCATATTGAAATACAGCGCTGGAAGTGACAGGAAATATCCATACACCTACAAGGAAGATATTTATTACAACTATGATTAAAATATATGCACCAAAAAGCAGGGCCAAAAAGGAGGAAATACATGACTTCTACCAACTTTTGCAACTGGTAATCAAACATGCAACCAAGACGCACTAATAATAATGAGTGACTAGGATGCAAAAGTTGGGAACAAAGAAGACGAGTCAACAGTCAAAAGACATGGACTTGGCGATAGAAATGAGGCTGGAGATAGAATGATTGAATTTTGCATAATCAATGATTTATTAATTGTAAATACTTTTTATAAGAACAAAAACAATGCTATACACATGGACCTCACTTGATGTTCTACACAGTAATCCAATTAATCACATCTGTGGAAAGAATCGCTATAAGAGCTGTGAAAATTAGGCCAGGTGCAGATTGTGGAATGGACTATCAACTAAAGAATAATAAAACCACAAGAACCAAAATTCAACCTTGATTATATCCCACTTAAAAACCATCTCAGGAACAGGTTGGCGGCCTTGAACACTAATGAATGACGAGCTGTGGGAAGACATCAAGATGATCATTCATGAAGTATGCAAAAGGTCATTGCAAAGACAGGAGGAAAACAAGACTGAGATGGATGTCAGAAGAGATTCTGAATACAGCAGTAGGACTCCCAGAAACCAAAGCAAGGGGAAGAAATCTGAAAGTTAAGGAGCTGAACAAAAGATTTCAAAGGGCAGCTCGGGAAGACAAAGAGAAGTACTATAATAAAATGTGCAAAGAGCTGGAGTCAGAAAATAAAAAAGGAGAAAATCGCTCAGCATTTCATAAGCTGAAGGAACTGAAGAATAAATTCAAGCCTCAAGTGGGTATACTTTAAGGATGCAAGGGGCAGAATTCTGAATGATCCAGGGAGCATTAAAAAAAAATGGAAGAAGTATACAAAACCACTGTAGCAAAACAGCCTGACACAGAAGAATTTCATAAACCATGATCAGGAGGCAATGGTAATGAAAAAGGAAGTTCAAGCTGCTCTGAGGAACTGGCAAAAAAAAAAAAATACAGCCCTAGGAATTGATGGAATATCAACTGACATATGACACATGCTGCTCTGGATGTGCTCACCAGGCTGTGCCAAGCAATCTAGAAGACAGCTAGCTGGCCAGCTGACTGGAATATGGAAGAAATCCATGTTTATTCCATTTTTTTAAAAAAAGGGGTGATCCAACAGAGTGTGAAAATTATCAAACAATATCATACACAAGCAAAACCCTGCTGAAGATTATCCAAAAATTACTGGAACAATACATCAACAGAGAACTGCCAGAAATACAAGCAGGGTTTAGAAGAGGCCATGGCATTAGGGACATCATAGCTAATGTCAGACGGATCTTGGTTGTAAAGAATACCAGAAGAATATCTGTGTTTCACTGACTATGCAAAGGCATTTGACTGTGTGGATCATAACAAATGATGGTCACACTGAGAAGAATGGGAATCCCAGAACAACTGATTGTGCTCGTGCATAATCTTGGACCAGGAAGCAGTTCTCAGAACAGAGCAAGGAAACACTGCATGGTTCAAAATCAGGAAAGGAATGATGCATCTTGTCTCATACCTTTTCAGTCTATATGTGGAACAGATCATTTGGGAGACTGGGCTTTATGAGGAGGATTGTGGCATCACAATTGGAGGAAGACATCAACAACCTGTATTATACAGATGACACAACCTTGCTTGTTGAGAATGAGGAGGGCCTGAAGCATCTGCTGCAGAAGGTCAAGGACTGAAGTCTTCAATATGGATTGAGGTCAACATCAAGAAATAATGATTCTCACCACTGTGTCATGATAGCACCGTGATAGATAGACAGGAGATTGAAGTTGTTAATAATGTCAGCCTGCTCAGTTCCACAATCAACACTCTTGGCACAAGCAGTCAAGAAATCAAGACTAATTAATTGTACTGGGAAAATCAGCTATCAGGGACCTCTTCAGAGTGCTAACAAGAAAGATGTCAGCCTGGAGACTAAGGTACACCTCATCCAGGCCACAGTCATCACAATTACTTGCTATGCATCAGAGAGATGGACAATGACTAAGGATAAGAGAAGAATAATCGATAATTTTGGGTTGCGGTGCAGAAGTAGAGTACTGAACATACCATGAACTGCCAAGAGAACAAACAGGTTTGTTCTAGAAAGGGTGAAACCAAGTTTTTTCTTAGAGGCAAGAATTTTGAAGGTCCTTTTCACATATTTCAGTCTTGATGCCAGGAGGAACCAGTCCTTGGAGAAGGACATCATGCTTGGAAGGGTGGATGGATGGCACAAGAGGGGAAGACCCTGATGAGATGGACTGACACAGTGACTGGGGCAATGGGTTAGGTGTGCTGGAGACAGTGAGACCAGCTCAGGATAGGGCAAGGTTCAGAACTATTGTGCTATGAGCCACAGGTGACTAGACTGGATAGCACATAGCAACATACATAGTTGTTGTCGTTAGGTGTCATCACGTTAATTCCAAGGAATTGTTGTTGTTATGTGCTGTCAAGTCGCTTGCGACTCATTGTGACCCTATGTACAACAGCCCTAAACCTTGCTCTATCCTGTGACAATCACACTGCCTCTGACACACCCATCCCAATTACCCCATTCACTGAATCAATCCACCTCATAGAGGGTCTTCCCCTTCGTATGTCAGACGAAGCCTCAGAATCCTTGCCTCCAAGGAGCAGCCTGGTTTAACCCTCCCCAGGATGAATCTGTTTGTTTTCTTGGTAGTCCAGGGTATATTCAATACTCTTCTCCAGCACCACAGTTCAAAGGCATCAATTCTCCTTCTATCCTCCTTAGTCATTGTCCAACTCTCTGATGCATAACAAGTGACTGCAAAGACCATGGCCTGTATCAGACCTACCTTAGTCTCCAGAGTGACACCACTGCTCTTTAGTACCCAGGAGAGGTCCCTAACAGCAGACTTTCCCATCTCAATACTTTTTTTTTTTTAATTTCCTGCCTGCTGGTGCCAAGAGTGTTGACCTTGGAGCCAAGGAGACTAAAGTTGTTAAAAATCTCAATCTCTTCACCATCCATTCTGATGTTGCCAATTGGTCCAGTGGTGAGAATCTTTGTCTTCTTGACATTGAGCTTCAATCCATACTGAAGGCTGCAGTCCTTGACCCTCTGCAGCAAGCATTTCAGGTCCTCCTCAGTTTCAGCAAGCAGGGTTGTGTCATCTGTATAACGCAGATTGTTAATAGATCTTCCACCAATCCTGACGCCACACTTTTCCTCATAGAGCCCAGCCTCTCGGATAATCTGTTCTGCATACAGGTTGAAAAGGTATGGAGGTAGGACACATCCCTGGCGTATGCCTTTCCCAATTTTGAACCATGCTTCCCTACAATTCCTTCTGTATCCAAAATACTGCAAAGAATGTACTAAAACTTTACCTCAGTGTTCTACTTTACCTCAATACTGCATCCTTTTCAGTTTCTTACTCATCTACTTAACCAATAAATGTTGGATAGTCTCTGGATTAGACAGCTAGACTACTTTCCTTCCACTCATTTGTAGGACAGTGTCTGTGACATATTTTGGACAGGAAAGTGAAGCATCTGGTTGCACTGCAAACAAGAAGGAACAATAATAACTCTATTACTTACCTTCTCCTTCAGTTACCATTATGTTTCTTTCCTTCTATTGACAGCACAGTTCTTGGCAAGAGTTGTCTACAATTATGATCTCAAGTTCTCTCCTAATCACATTTTATCATGCCAGTCCACTAAAACGGCTTTTATCAAGATAGCAATGACTTCCACATTGTTTCCTAATGGTTTGCCCTCAGATCTAATTTCCCTGAATCTAAAGGCAGCATCTGATAAAGCTGATCACCTTCTTCTCTGTGATAAACTTTCTTTTGTTTTGGTTTCTAGGACACCAGATTCACTGGATTCTCCTCAAACTTCTGTGGCCACAACTTCTCAATCCACTTGATTTCTCCTTAGTACTCCCGTTTCTAAAAATTAATGTCTCAGGACTCAGATTTTTTTTCTCTTCTGTCTACATTAACACCTTGGTAATCTCATCCAATATTGTGATTTTGAAAAGCACTTAAATACTAAGTTCTCCAAACATCCACCTCTAATTTAGTTCTCATTTTTTAACTTGAGACTCATATACTCAACTAACTCCATGCCATCTACTTTCAAAACCTAGCACGAAAACAAAAACATGCTGCTGTTGAGCTGGTGGTGACTCCCGACAACCCCTCGTGTTATAGAGTAGAACTAACTGCTCCTCATGGAGGTCTGAGGGGCAGCCGCCGAGGTTTCCACCAAGCCACAAACACAAGAGTATGGTGGTCATCCCCTCTGGTGGCCACCCCTCTAGTGGCTCGCTTGTCGCCACGCATGACTACAGGCACTGCCTTGAATTCACTTCCACCAAAAGATCCTATGGAAGTGTTGTGTACCCAGGGGAAGCCATTCCCCATCACCCAGGACTCCCCAAGGCTGAACCAGGCCACTGGAGGACCAGCTGCTTCTTCAGGAAGACCAGTGTCCTGTTCATGACCACTGTGCTGGAGTCCCTGAACATGTAGGACACCCTCAGGCCTTTGGCAGTGTGATCGCCTGTGACCTGGCCGAGGGCACGATGTGGAAGCAGCCGGACAGTACCCAAGTGGCTCTGTCCCCTGGCTCCTCTTCAATGAGCACCATCTCCACCATCGATGCTTTCAAGGGCTTCTGTCAGCACCTCCTTGCCCTGCCCTGTAGACTAGGCAGGTACACTAAGTGGAGAAGTGGGTAGTTATTTTTTTTTTAATTATTCATTTTAATGCACGTTTATAGAGACTTTGGATTTCTATTCATTCATTTATTGTATTTCCCTTCCTGCCCAGCCCTCCCTCCTATGGTTCTTTTTATATCAAAAAAGCAAACAACTTGAAAGCTGAGAGAACTCCATTCTTTACTGTCTGATCACACACAAGCTTTTCCAATATCCATAGCCATCTTATCCACCCTAAGTGAAAATAAACGAACCCCCCCCCCCCACACACACAGAGAGAGAGAGAGCGAGAGAGAGAGCACGCACGCGCGCGAGAGATACTGATTCATGGCTATAATCTATAAAGACAGGAACTGGTGACCTAGTGGCAAGAAGCTGAGCTACAATCCCAAATCCACCTGCTTCTTTGCAAGAGAGAGTTGAGCAATCTCCTCCGGTGTGACTAACTGCCTCTTAAAACCCAATGGAGGGTCAGCTATAGGTTGGTTCCAACTCAACAGTCCACAAAAACAATCTTTATGGAAGCAAAGTGCCGCACCTCTGGCTGTGCCACCGGGGGAGTTCACACTGTCAACCTTTATTTAATCTGGTAGTTGAGCAAACTCTGTGCACCTCCCAAAGACTTTTCTTGATCTCTAACATGCATTTCAAATTTAATGATCCAAATTATGATCCTGATACTTCCCTCAAACCTCCTCCACTTATTTTCTACCTCAATAAGTGGAAACACTCCACTCTTCCAGCTGTTCAGGACAAAATCTTGGCCAGTAAATCATTACCTTCTCTATTTCCGTCAAATAATCAGCAAGCCCCATTGGTCTGTCTTTAAAGCTCTGAGGGACTCTACTGCTTCGTCCCACCTTTGTAGCTAACAGCTCATTCATGCGACTGTCGTCACTCACATGAGTCACCACTTTCTACCTTGTATTCCTCTCAGCAGCTGCAGCATCTTAACATGCCAGCTGTATCGTGTCATTCTCCTGTTCATAAGCGTCTACATGAATGAGCCCCCTCCCTGCACTGCTTACTCTGACCCTCTTCGACTGGCCACTCTTTCTGATACACCAGATACACTCTTTCTTGAGGGAATATAATCACAAACACAGTTTATGCATTACTTATTGTTTATCTCTCCCAGTAATACATAAGCCCATAAGCTCAGATACTCTTGCCTTCTTTAGTCACTATTAAATCCCAGGTGTTTTGAAAAGTACCGAAATAAGTACTAGGAACTCTGGTGGCACATTGTGTAATGTATCAGCCTGCCGAACCCAAGGTCAGTGGTTTGAATTCACCCGCTGCTCGGTGGGAAAATGATGGGCAGTCTCCTCCCATCAAATGTGTGGAAATGGATTGGAGAATCAGCATGAACTAGGATCAGGTTTTCAGAGGCAGTTAATCACCCAAGAGGAGACTGTCTATCCTTCTTCCACAGAGAGAATCAGATGCCTTAGGGGTTGCAGCACAATTTCCCACCACTAGGCAATCAGAGTTTCCTGCAGTGGGTTTAGATGCTCAATAAATATATGTTAAATAAACAATCCATCTTTAAAAAATGTGAGCTGTTGTGTTTGATCATAATTCTCTCTGGGGACTTTAAGAGCTAGAATTCCCTTGTCAGCATGAGTACTAGTTAAGTGAGGTCAAGCAGAAGTGTAGTTTGAGAATATTTTTAAATAGAGAAAATGGTACCAATTATTATCTTTTTCTTCTGCCTTAAATATAGCCTATTGAAAAAAAGTATATATTGCTAAATTGGAGTCACCATCACCTCAAAGGCCAGGCCTTCTCATCTGAGCATGTGACCGTGGAAATGTGTAGGAATAAGGGACAACGTGCCTCACTCACAGGCCAGTGGGGATTGCCAGTGGTCAACGTTTTAGCACAATATTCACAACAGCTCTCACTGTAACAAATCAGATTGTGCCGTTTCTTGTGTGTTAAAAGAGACACATTTGAAAGATCATTAATTCTCTATTTCAAGTGAAGAAAAAGCTATTTCCAAGTGATCTGAGCATCTCCTAATAATGAAGTGTTAATAAAGTTTTCTTTTGCCCTGTTACCACTTTAAAGTTTCTTTTTAGCCCTTCAATGCTACAGCAGACAGCATAATTCACACATGTGCCACATGGTGACGACAGCTTGAGAGCCACATGTCAACTGTCACTATCTACCACTTATCACATCCACGAGTATTTAAAAGGAATGCAAGAGAGAAGAGAATAGGTCAGCCATGTCTAAACATCTCAGTTTAGTTACTATAACAATGTCACATTTTCACCAATTGCTTTATTTATGGGACATGATAGACAGACTATCATAAAAGGATTTTAGTCCTTAAAATTAAACAGAGTGGATACTTCAAGATGCAGACTGTGCAAAAGCCAGAAGCGAAGTTATCTAAGTGACTGATCCTGGTGTGAGAGTATTCTGGCTGGCCGAGTTGGCTTTCAGTTCAGAATCTCCTACGCGGTTCTGTGTCAAACACCTGTGAGGAAAGCAGGTCTGGTGCAGGGCAGTCACTGTGCAGCATTTGGTTCCAACCAATCACTGTCATGTAGGAAGGGGTTCCAGTGCTATCTAATAATCTGCTCTTACAGGAGAAAAGAAATCAGGAACAGAAAGAAACATTTGGATTTCTAATCATCTTTTTAAAATATATGCAGAAAATTGCTGTCATATATACATCTTTAATTTTTGTAAGCAGTTTGTATTTCATATTTTAAAAATCTGATTTGCAGGTGGGTCCAGATTCTGATATCAGATCTCGTGGTGAAATGCAAAGAGGGTGGTGAAGAAAAACATGTGTTCAATGACCCAACCTAAGCCTAATTTCAGACCTGAACATTGATTTGAAATCAATCATCAGAGACATCTATTGAATTCCTACTACACTGGGGGCCCTGTCTGGTCCTGAGTGTCTCCATACACACCCCACAGCTCTGGTGGACTCTGCTCTTGTCATCCACATATATAAGGTAATAAACCCAAGTGTTTACTACATCAAGGCCATGAGGGATCCTTTATCTTTTCAATCACAGAAACCAGAGCCTGTTTCAAGTTGTGGCATTGGCATTACATTGTTTTTCACGTGTCCACTTAAGTATCAGGCATGTGCACATAGTACACACAGTGCACACAAGACACTAATGCACGAGTGGGTTACATGGTTTGCAAAACCCACATAATGTGCCCATCTTTAAATTTAAAAAAATGGTACAATGGAATAACAATTGGTTATAATCAAGATTATAACTATTTTCTTTTGACAATTTAAAAAGAATTTTTTTTCATTATTTGATCATTGCTTCACAAACAAAAGGGGAAAAATATCACTATGCAATGCTTATTCACTGGTTATGGGTAATAAGTATAGTCATGTGCAAGTATACATTTGCCTCAGTTACATGTCATGATTATGTGTCCCATGGGTAAACAGTAGGTATATGTGGGAAGGCACATATTTGCCTAAAATATTTACTAGAAGATAACAAGGTGAGAATACTAAATTCACAGCTGTGACTAATGTCTACTATGTGCGTAACTATTAATGGTATAGAAATTAATGCTTTCATTATGTTCCACACTCCTATAACTTCTAAAAAGGAGCTCTAACAATCAAGGACACTGCCAACCCAAAGGGAGGAAGTTCAAATCCACCAGCTCCTCCAAGGGAGAATGGTGGACAGTCTCCTTCCACATGATTTATAGTCTCCAAACATCTGCTGGTGGGTCACCTATGAGCTGGTTCCCACTTGATAGCAATGAGAGAGAAAATTTATAAGAGTTTTAAAAAATATCCTTTTAACAAACATAGAGTGCCTACAAATCCAACGGATAAACAAACTGTCTTTCCAAAGATACAACCCAACAAACAACATGATCAAAATGAGATTTGTAAGGGTAATATATTCAGGCTTCTGAGAAAATTAACACCCTAGCCAATATGATGAACTCCTTCTTTGCAGTTATTTTGTGCAGTGATGAATGAATCATGTAGGAGAAACTGATGATGTAAGAGAAAAATTAAAAACATTAAAAAGAAAGTTGCAATGACTTAAAATTAATGTAAACTTAAACTTATGACTTAAAGTTTGTTCTTCATATAATTAATATTCTGTAATCTTTTGGAAGCAGGAGTGGCTTCCTAACATGCCTCTGGAAACTCTATGAACTCTGATAAATGACGATAGTTAAAATAGGCTTCAGGTCTTTTGTTGATAGGGTCTCTGTGAGTAGTGCTCGACTTGATAGCGATCAGCAACAACCTTTGTCTGTCCAATAAACTTTCTAAAAAATCCAATGGGATTTTTTTGTACCTTGTTAAGGGCCTGGAAAATAAGTGTAACTTTCTACTTTTGAAAATTAAAAACCAAAATTCTTCTTTGTTGCACTAGGGAATCTGCTGTCAAAGATCTTTCCAAAGCTCTAGCTGCTATTGATACATAACACACTGTCATTAGGGGTGTGTGTGTGTGTGTGTGTGTGTGTGTGTGTGTGTGTGTGTGTGTAATGTGTGTTTGTACACAACAGAATGTTTAGAAACTTTAGCTGTGCCATTGATTTTGGAAGAAGTATCCCAGTTGTACTGTGTTGAGTAGGCATTATATAGAAATGAACAGCCTGGGGGGAGGGGTGGGCAGGGAGAAAAGTATAACAATGAGTGAATGGAAATCCAAAGTGTCTGTAAACGTTCATTAAAGTTAATTTAAGAAAAGGTCTTATTTGGATAAAAAAGAAAAAAGAAATTAACAGCCATATGGGTCTAGAAATATTAAACTTAGTTTTTTTCCCCCATTTGTAAATGGGTGGCGTACTGTATTGGTCTTTTCTACCTGAGTTTGATTACAGAAACTAAAAAAGGAAGAGGGAGGAAAAAAGACCTCTCTAAAGTGCCAAAGAGCATGATTGTCAGTTTAAAGATTAAGATGTGCTTGATCCATGCCATAGTATTTTCAGTTGTCTTCTATGCTTCTGAAAGTTAAGACAGTGAACAAGGTAGACTGAAGAAGAAATGCTGTCTTTGAATTATGGTACTGAGAAGAGAAAGGACTATCCCAAGAACTACCAGAAAACCCCCAAACCAACCTGTCCTGAAGGAAGTGCAAGCAGAGTGCTGCTTAGAGTCAAGAATGGAGAAATGTCTTCTTATCTGGGCATATTTTCAAGAGAAACCAGTCCTTGGAATGAGCCATCACACTGACTGGCACAGTGACTACCACAATGGGCTTGAGAGTGAAAGAACCTGTGAAGATGGTCCAGGAGGATAGAGCAAGGTTCTATTCACAGAATTGCTATGAGTCAGAGTCGATTCAACAACACCTAACAACAACTTTTTGAAATTTGGTGCAAACTTAAAAGGTAATAAGTAAAGTTAGCAGTTATTTTATTTGTGAATTTGCCATATTTAGCTGTGTGGGGTGTTTTCTGCGTATGTAGCTTACTAGAAGCATCCTGAGGGAGGAGAAATCAGACTCCTGCTGTTGGATAAAAAAGATTACATTATTAAAGGCAGCTAAAATTTGGTAGGAGGTTGTAATTAAAATTATAATGTAATAAATCCCTATGGATGACTGAGTGTCACTATATGGAACTCAACAGTTTATTAAGAACTTGTGGTCACTACATCCCGTAGCAGCTCCACTGTCTAGGGCTCAGGAGACTCTAAGAATACTGCCTAAGTGTTCAAAATCCATTATGAGCTAAATAGTTGTCCCATCTAGTTTTAAAACACAAATCATTGCTTTTGAGTAAAACAAACAAACGAAAACAAAAAATCCAAAACCTCAAAACTGACACACAGCTAACCTCCAGGAGGTAAATCGGACGCTGCAAATCAAAGGCGAGGAGACTGTTTCTTTCTCCCATGGAGCAGCTGGGAGATGTAAACTGCCTGCCTTTGGATTAACAACACAATTCTCTAATTGCAAAGTAATTTCCTCTCCATTAGGGCACCAAATCTCTCTTTTATTTTTAGAAGAAAAAAGTACTCAGGTAAGCATATAGGAAATGCTGAAGGCAAATTTTAAGATCTCATAAAAATCTATATTGTGACACTGTCAAGCTGGTGTGACCATTTTTGTTAAAGACTTCTCTTACCAACAGATTGGCCTGAATTGCATGCAGGTTTGAGGGAGTCTTACTTATAGCTTCAAGCAAACAAGAAGAAGAAACATTCTGTCCTGGCTTCTCTGAATTTGTCAGTTGGTTTACAGTTGTAGATTAGAATAATGTTTTGTCAACATAGTACTTACAACTGTCTCTACTAAAGGTGGATCTTTTTTTTGTAATTAATGTAAATGACACAATTGGGAGCAGACAGTGTAAACAGAGCTGTGGAGCTGGACAATGATGTGGCTCTGAGGGACTGTCTACTCTTACACCATCACTTCTCATCTCTTCCTTCTCAAACACTACCATCATCCATCACAATCAAGGCAGTAACTACTACCTGAACAGTAATTATATTTGTCAATTCATTACTAAGATGTTATAAAATCTTCAGTAAAATTCTCAATAAAATAAAAAGAAAGCCAAGAACTGTAATTGTAGTCTTCCACAAGAAAAAGCAATTACAAAATGGGCAAAAGACATGGAAAGAATTTTCACAGTCGAAGATATTTGAATGGCAGACAGACACATGAAGAAATGCTCAAAATCACTGGCAGTAAGAGAGATGCAAATCAAAACCACAATGAGATAACATTTCACCACAGTAGCAGTGGCAAAGTTTAACAGGACATCAAGTAATAAATGTTGGAGAGGATGCGGGGAAATAGGAACTCTTATACACTGTTGGTGGGATTGTACAATGGTACAATCATTCTGGAAGGCAGTTTGGTGCTTCCTCAAAAAGCTTAAGATAGAAATTCCATAAGTCTCAGCTATTCTACTGCTTGGGATATACTCCAAGAAAATGAGAACTGAGGCACAAACAGAGACTTATACACCACTGTTCATAGTAGTGTTATTCACCATGGAAAGAACATGGAAACAACCCAGATGTCCAACCACAATCAAATGGATTGAGAAATTATGGTACATTCACACACTGGAATACTATGCAGCACACAGGACCAATGATTTTGTAAATTATTACCTAACATGGGAGGGACTGGAGAACATTATGCTGAGTGAACTAACTCAGTCCCACAAGAACAAATACTGTATAAAAGCATTATTGTAAAATGAGTATGAGGATCCAAGGGGTGGGGGAGGGTGGAAGCAGGGGGATGTGAGCAGGTGGAATTAAATCATGAAGTCGCACAAGTTGATGGGTGAGGGAGTGAGGGCAATGGGAAGGAACTGGTGTGAAAAACAATGTGTTAGAATTTTTATATGATTGAGTACTATGGTTATGACAAGAGTCCAGAATGAAGGTTGTATAGTGGAGTGTACTTGGGGGGCGGGGCAGGGGGACAACTGTATACCAATGAAAGAATTTTTCTTTTACTTTTGAAAGAGAAGAGCTAACTGGCGGGGAGGGGTGGGCAGGGAGAAAAAGGCAACAATGAATGAATGGAAATCCAAAATCTCTGTAAACATTCATTAAAATTAATTTAAAAAAATCAACTACAGTTGTAAGGTGCCCCAGGTTATAAAAGAAGGGCTTTAAACTAAAACCAGCTAACGTCAAAGGCCCTGACCTTAATCATTATACCCCACTACTCTAGAGATATCTTGCTAATCTTCTTTATGTTGCTGTTGTTATGTGCCATCGAGTCGTTTGCGACTCATGAAACAATCTCAAAAATCAAAGCTGAGAAAGTTTTACAAATAAAACACTGAGTTACATATAAAAATATGTGCATGGAAGATGCAGTTGCTGAACACTGATGTACATCTCTCCAACAAATAAAATACGATATGGAAATAAATTGTGTTAAGCCTTGAGGAGTTCTGAAGAAGCAGAGGATAGGAGCAGGAAATTGCAGGCCAAGTGAGAATCAAATGTATCAAGGATGTACATGAGGCAATGCAATCACCTCCTCCATGTCCCTGTCCCATCTCTGGTGTGAATTGCAGAAGCAGTGTCAGCAAAGGACCTGCTTCCTTAACCATTCCACCCCCTGCTGGTACAAAAATATAAGACTCCACGCTTCTGTTCTCAAATCACAAGGCAGATTCCCCTGAGAGGTCCATTTGTAATGTGCCAACATGCTCCCCACTTGGACACTATCGGTTTTAAGGCTGTTGTGAATTGCTATAGATAGTTCTTACTGTGGAACCTACTCCCAAAATCAACACTCTGTCACCCCACATTCCACATGACACAGATCTCTGCAACCAAGAGACAGATCTCCTTAGAGGTCAGTCTGGGTTTGTTTGCTCCCTTTTCATTATTAGTTCTGAAGACTGCAGATTGAGGCTGCTGTGTGTTGGGAAGCAGGCATCTTTAAGTGGAGCTACACCCTTAGTCAATGTATTATTATATAGGGTGGAGGCTTTTACAGAAACGAAACAGATCTCCCTAGAAGGTCCATTTGGCATGTGGCAGCCTCTTTCCCATCCATTATGCTCACCTGCAATGCTACTTCAAATTGATAGAGAAGGTGCTCCACAATAGAGAATGTTCCCATAGTCAGCCCACTCTGTCTCTCTGCACACTCTCTAGTTAAGGCCCCTCCATCCAACAATATGGGCCACTCATTGAGTCAGCTTGGGTCTGTGTGCCCTTCCTTTTGGTTAGTGATAATGACTTGTTGTTATTATGTGCTGTCAAATCACCTGGGCCTCATCGCTGTGAACCCTGCCCTATTCTGAACCAGCCTCACTGACTCCAAAATAACTAATCCCATGGCCCCAGTTATTGTGTCAATCTATCACTTCCTGGCTCTTCCTCTCCTGCTGTCTCTCCACCCTTCCGAGCATGATGTCCTTCTCCAAGGACTGGCCCCTTCTGGCCATGTGCCCAAAGTATGTGAGATGGAACTTCAAAATTCTTTCCTCCAAGGAGAAACTTGATTTCACCCTCTCCAAGACAGACCTATTTGTTCTCCTGGCAGTCCATGGTATGTTCAATATTCTTCTCCAGCACCAGAATTCAAAGATATCAATTCTCTTCCTGCCATCCTTGCTCACTGTACATTTCTTTACACAGCAAGTAATTGCAAAGACCATGGCCTGGATTAGGTGCACCATCTCTAAACTAACCTCACTGCTCTTTAGTACTCTGAAGAAGTCTCTGATAGCAAACTTCCTCAATGCAATTTGTCTTTTGATTTCCTTACTGCTGGTGCCAACAGTGTTTATAGTGGAGCCAAGCCGGCTGAAATTGCTAACCACCTCAATCTCTTCTCCATCCATTATGGTGCTACCAATTGGTCCAGTGGTGAGAATCTTTGTCTTCTTGATGCTTACCTGCAATCTATATTGAAGAGTGCAGTCCTTGACCTTCTGTAGCAAATGCTTCAGGTCCTCCTCAGTTTTGGCAAGCAAGGTTGTATCATCTGTATAATGCAAGCGGTTGATGAGTCTGTCTCCAATACTGATGTCACATTCCTCCTCATAAACTCCAGCCTTCTGAATGATTTGTTCCACATACAGACTAAAAAAGGTCTGCAGACAGGATTCAGTCCTGATGCACTCCCCTCCTAATTTTGAACCAAGCAGTGTTTCCTTGCTCTGTTCTGATGACTTCCTCCTGGTCCAAATGTAGGTTTCACGTAAGCACAATCAAGTGTTCTGGGATTCCCATTCTTCCCAAAGTGAGCCACAATTTGTTGTGATCTACACAGTCAAATGCCTTTGCACAGTCAATGAAGCACAGATAGACATTCCTCTTATACTCTTTGCTTGGCTCTATAGTCAACAGTCTTGGCACCAGCAGCCAGGAAATTAAAAGGCGCATTGCCATGGGAAAGTCTGCTGTTAGGGACCTCTCCAAACTACTGAAGAGCAATGGTGTCTCTCTGGAGTCTAAGGTGCGTCTGATACAGGCTATGGTCTTCGCAATCACCTGTTATGCATCAAAGAGTTGGACAATTACCAAGGAGGATAGAAGGAGAATTGATGCCTTTGAGATGTGGTGCTGGAGAAGAGTATTGAGAATATCATGGACTGCTAGGAAAACAAATAGATTTGTCCTGGAAAGTGTTAAACCGGATGGCTCCTTGGAGGCAAGGATTCTGAGGCTCCATCTAACATACTTCGGACATGTTGTGAGGAGAGACCGGTCCTTGGAGAGGGACATCATGTTTGGGAGGGTGGAGGGACAGCGCAGGAGAGGAAGGCCCTCTATGAGGTGGATTGATTCAGTGACTGGATAATTGGGATGGGAGTGTCAGAGACAGTGCGATTGGCACAGGACAGAGTGGAGTTTAGGGCTGTTGTACATAGGGTCGCTATGAGTCGCAGGCGACTCGATGGCACATAACAACAACAGGTTTAACTAATAAACTCAGTAGTTGTGAGTAAAAGAAAAAAAAAGAGGTACAAAGAACACAAATACAAGCAGTACCTGAGTCACAAGGGAAATGTGTTCCTTACTGTGTCTTTTAAGTCTTTAAGTGAAATTGTAGGTGGTTTGAACAGGTGCATATGGTTTTTATTTGGTCTTACTTTATTGCAAGAAAAAGCTCATAGATTTTTCAATGATTAAGTTACATATGCAGCAAATGAAGGTAACTGCAATGAAGACTTGGCTGTGAGTAGCAGTTGGTTCAATCATTTGAAAATGAGGGCAAATTTACACAACTTTAAACGGCTAGTATGAGTTCTCTATTAGACATCCATAACCTGATGAGTTCCTGAACTGAACGGAAAGGGAAAACAACAACTATAAAACAGAATGGAAGGATTAAACAATAGATTTATTCAGGCAAAAGGAACACTCAGCAAGTTAGAGTATAAGATATAAACATTACAGAGATTGAAGAGCTGGAAAATGGCAGCTCAATGATGTTAAGAATATTCTTCTACAAGTCTTTTGTGGATACGTTTTCATTTTATGACAGTGCATGTGCTACTTGTAGTGCAGGTATATCCTTAAAATGATAAGAAATTGAGAAAGTGTTCTAAAGTGATTGTAACATATTTTGTGCTATGTGTTGTGTGTCAGTGTTCTCTTTAATTGAGCTTTGTTTGTTCAATTTCCAACCCAAGAGCTCTTGGTTTGAATCTACGTGGGAGAAAGAAGGGCAATTTCCAGTGCTGCTTACCTCCTCTGAAAACCCACTGGAGGGTCAGCTATGAGTGGGCTTCGACTCAACGGCAGATAACCATCACAATTCCTTCTCATTTTTACTGAGTAATTGCTCACCTTCTCTTTCACACTGATGGTTTTAAGTAGAGCATCTGTCTGACAGGTAAAAAAGCCTTTATACTCCATGTCACTCTGCTGTTTTGCCTCAGGATGATGCAAAGACACGGGTTTGGTTCCAGATGTAAAGAATCTTTTCTGTAGTGTTCCCATTAGTCTGGTTTGGTTCTGCTTTCAACTATAAACCATTTAATTTCAGCTCACATTTTCTCTCATTCTGCCAAGGACCATCTATTATAACCCCAGTTTCAAGTTCTGATCTCAGGTAAATGAGGCGTGTTTCTTCTTTGAGCTTTTCATGACTTTCTTATTGTCTTGTTCCTGCCTAACACACAATAGTAGTGTTTTCTTCAATAGCTTCTTGAAAAGTTCTTAAGACCTCAGATGCCACCCACTTCAGTTGGATGCTGATTATTGTTTTGTGAACTAAAGTTATGCCAATAGGATAAACGTAGCTTTCAAATCTAGAAAACCAAGCTTAGAAGGACCTGCTTTGTGTCTGTATTACCTGTGTTTGTGCCTTTAATAAGTATATATGCCTGCATCCCCAGATGTGTTCTCACACACACATTCACTTCTTCAGGAGTCTGTCTGAGACACAGGGAGAATTTCTGATAACCCAAAGGGGTTACCAATCTGATGTGCAACCTCTGCTGGAGGGTTGGTTATGAGTTTATTCTGACAAGAGAACAGTAAGGGAATGGATAAGCAACAGACACTTCTCTGATGGCATAGTGCTTTACACGTAGAGCTGTTAACTGAAAGGTCATTGATTCAAATCTACTAGCAGCACCAAGGGAGAAGTATGGGCTGTCTCCTCTCATAGACTGACAGCCTCAGAAACCTGACAGACAATGGCTACTCTGAGTTGGGATGGAAACAAGTGCCGTGGGCTTGGTGGCTGCAAGCATTTCTAGCCGACTTGACCTATGTACATGCTTGGACCTACCTGTACACCAATGTCTGTGTTCAGCTCAAACATGAGTTTTTAACTTTGGTTACTACCATACTCACTAAGTTCACATTTGGCATCACTTGTCCCAGATCAGAATCAATAAATCAGTAACAACTCTCGATGCATAACTCTCCACTGTCCACATCAAGAAACCATTCTGGTATCTGATACCCCAGTGGCACAGGTTCAGCATCACAGCAAACCTAGACTACCTCAGTACAGCAAACTGACAAGGAGTGATGTACACAGCAGAAGAATGCTCCTCCAAAAGACAGCAAACTAGTCTCACTTAGCAGTGGTTAACACAGCAACCCTGTGAATAAAAGACCTGAACTCTGTTCTATAATTAATGCTATTTCTTTATGTTTATGGAGTTTATGGAGTTTCCAGAGGCATCTGACATAGGAAGTGGAAGCCACTCCTTCTTTCAAACCTGAATCAATCTGGAAGCTCCTCCAAATAGTATCCATGATGGGTAGCCACCATGGCATTTGACACAGCTATGCCATAGTGATTGACAGCAAATAGACAAACGACTGCTGTACCACTTAAAGAATGTTCACTCTCATATTAATAAACCAAACATCATCAAAGAATGTAGCTTTCTATATTGACTGCATTACCAATAACCCAAGCCAAACACAGACCAATGCAGAGCAAGACTTTGCTTACGTGACCCCCATTACGCCAGGAGAAACAGGACTTCTATAATGGAGCCACAGCAGCCTCCATGGCAGCCGCAGACTTCCCCCATCACTGGTCTGCCTAAATATATATGTCTTCTTCTAAAAACGGTTGTCACGGCTATTATGTTAACTCAAAACCAACCCATTATTGACCCTCCAGGGTTTCCGAGGTAGTCCCATGGGAAGAGACTGTCCATCATTTTCCTGCAGAGCTGCTTGTGGATTCAAACTGCATATCTCTGAGTTATTAGCACAATTCCTTCTCACTAAAGCCACCAGGGCTCCCTTCGTACAACAGGTTGGCATTTCCTCTTGTTGGCTTCAGAATTTCCTATCTTTGGTTTTCCATAATTTCACCTGAATGTAGCACAGGGTCATCCTTAATGTATCTTTTCTAATGGTGGTTTGAGGAGCACCGTTCTACCTTATTTTGCATCTTTGGTACTCTGCTCTGGGAAATTCTCTTTGATTGCTTCCTGGAAAAGAACTTCCTATGCCTTTAATGTTGCCATGCTAATCTGAAGCAACAATATTCTAGTGTTAGATTTCTTAACTGAACTCTGTATTTGTTTTTAGGCTCCTCTTCTTAGTTTTTAGTTCTTCTTTTTGAGACCTGAGAAGCCAAACGTTGTCCTATCTAGTTCACTTAGTTTACCTTCTAATTCTCTTGCTGAGTGTCCTCTCTTCCTCTCACAACTTCAGTTAGTTACTTTATTCTTCTTTCTGGTAGCTCCTTTTTCATTATTCTTTTAATTCCTTTGTTGACTCTCTCATTTTGAGCCTCCATTTGTCCCTGATCTCAGTCAGCTTGTTTTCTAAGGGTGTTTAGTGTTTCTTTAAACATATTTAGCAGCATAGTCTCCAAATTATCAATTACTTAAATTACTCTGCCTTCTATAGGAGACATTTCTTCATCTTTTGCTTTAAACTAGTCCTCCTGTATTGTTTATTATCTTGTTGTTGTTGTTGTTAAATGTGGATCATTTTGTTTTCTTTTACTCTAAATTTTGTACTCTGGTTTTGATGAGAAAAATCTCCTGATTTATGCCCAACTGCTGCGGTAGCCAGGAAAAGTCCGAATCAGCTGTTCGGTGGGAGAAACAAGCAGGATCCTCCTGGACAAAGATTCACACCCTGTGTTGTGTCTGCTCCACTTCTGGTTCTGGAGAAGCCCTGACTTCAAACACCCCAGCTGCCATCTGAGTTGTGAGATACCAGACTGTATGTATTTTGATTGGTTATTCAGTTCGTTAACTACTGCATCTGAATGAGAGTTTCCACTCACTTCTCCATCATCATTTGCCTTCTAGCTTTATTTGTCAATGATTCAATTGATATAAAAACCTTACTTCACTAATAATGATAGGTTTCAAATGTGCAAAATAAAGTGTTCTTTAAAAAAAAAAAAGGCTGCCTAAAGTCCCAGCTTTATAATGGAGATATTTTAATACCAAGTAACCATCATATGCTACAGCTGTCAAAAAAATTTGATGAACCAGAAAAGCATGTGGTCAATATAAAACAAAATCCACAAATCATGTTTTTAGTTTCAGGGCAAAGTATCATGAGTCTAGGGAAATCTAGCACCAGAGGGGATGTGGACACACTGCTGTTACTGTTATCAGTCACCAAAGGACACACAGCATAGACACACGATCCACCTGGCACAAATCTCTAATTCTGCCCATTGGGGCCCTGTTCCAGGCCACAGTGGAATACACTGGAGCCTGAGCCAGGTGAATGTGCAAGCATGCCGGCCCCTCCGGCCCTCATATATGCAAAGCTGCGGCTGTAGGGCCAAGTACATGTGCCTTAGTTTCCTTTAGCTTTTCCAGTGCTCCTTGCAATACCATCCCTCACTGGCAGCTTCTCAGCCTCACTCCCACTCCCAGCTTCTCTTTCTAATTTTTCACAAGAATTTTTTTTTTTAAAAAAAGTGTTATTCCTAATCTTCCTTTACCTCTATCAAAAGCAAAAAGAATGCTGATTTTTCCTTAGGATTGTCAAATATCTTTCTCCAGATTTTTGTAAACAGTAAAAGTTAATGCCCAAGAGAGGCTGAGAAAACGGTTTTGTCCCTTACCTTGGCTTTCCCATCCTGTGACGACATGTATCCAACACACATGCTCTCCGTTGTGTGGCTCCACAGAAACTCCACTGCCATAGAAGGGAACACAAATAAGCACATTCAGATCACGGTCAGAAAAGAAATCTTTGCATTTTAATACAACAGTTACAGAGTTGTGTATTTAACATGCTCATTTTCTCACTTTTCATTGGCTGGCCCCTTCATAAATGTCAAGATGATTTTGTACTCTAACCTGGGAAATGGCACTTATGTGTAATTTAAAAAAATGATTTCTTTCTTATCAAAACTTACAATTATTACATGTTAAATAAACGTCCATCTATGTGAACCTTGTAACATTAAACACATTATTGTACAAATGATTTAGTAAATATAAGAATCTAGAGTATAGTTTACACACACCCACACACACACCCACACACACACACACCCACCCACCCACCCTTGGATTCCAGATATCATTTTTCAAAAAGGGAGTAAGACTCAAGAAGAACTTTATTATTATTATTTCATGATTTTTTTTTGTGAGTATACCGTCAAATCAAATCTGACTGGTACAGGAGGAGATTGTTCCTCCTTCCCCGGCAGAGCATCTGGTGGATTCAAACCGTGCGCCTCTGGGATTATAGTTGCAGCTCCTTGCCACTAGGCCACCAGAGCTCCCCTAAGAAGAACTTTCAATTACAGGATTAGAGCATAGAAAAATGAAAAACATCTTAAGCTGTAAAGTAAATGAACACCTAAAGAATGATAGGAACTTATCAAAAAGAGCAGAGGATCAGTGGAAAGGGTTCCCACTGGCCAAAAGAGGGTTAATCTGAACTTCATCTGCATAATACAAGTTGCTGAAGAGTTTTCCTCCAATCCTGATGCCATATTATTCTTCATAAAGCCCAGTTTCTGGACTGAATTCCTCAGCAAACAGATTTGACTAGGCAGTGAGAAAACATATAGTCCTAATATAATAATTTTTTTTAAAAAAAATTATTTTGTACTGGTTTACTTTCAAAGTTCATATACATTGTTTTTCACACCAGATCTTTCCCATTTCCTTTACCACCCCTCCAGCCATCCATCAAATTTTGAGTTTATTAACCACCCCCATCCCTTTGAATCCTCATACACATTCTACAATAATGATCTTATCCAGTATTTGTCATTATAGGACTGAGTTAGTTCACTTAGCATAATGCTCTCCAGTCCCTTACAAATTAGGTAGTAATTTACAAAATCAGTGCTGCCGCATGCTGCTTAATATTCCATTATATGAATATATCATAATTTGTCAATCCATTTGATTGTGGTTGGACATTTGAGCTGTTTCCATGTTCTTGCAATAGTAACACTGCTATGAACCTTGGTGTACAAGTCTCCATTTGTGCCTCTCAGTTCTCATTTCTTTGGGTATACGTCAAGCAGTGGAATAGATGGGTCATGTGGAATTTCTATGTTCAGCTTTCTGAGGAAACGCAAATTGCGTTCCACAGTGGTTATACCATTTTACAATCCCACCAACCGTATGTAAGAATGCCTATCTTATCACATCCTCTCCAACATTTACTACTTGCTGTCCTGTTAAACTTTGCCACTGCTACTGGAGTGAGATGGCATCTCACTGAGGTTTTGATTTACATCTCTTTAATTGCCAGTGATTTTGAGCATTTCTTCATGTGTCTGTTGGCCATCTGAGTATCTTCCTCCATGTCTTTTGCCCATTTTGTAATTGTGTTATCAGTCTTTTGTTTGTGGAGGACCTGTAGGATTCTGTAAATTTTCCTTTATAACCCACTAGTAGAGAGAGTTATTCAGTTTCCACATGGTTGGTTTTGTAAGCTTTACCATTCTGTGGTTAACTACTAGTTTTATGGCATTGTGATCTGAGAATATACTTTGTATTATTTCAATGCTTTTGAATTTGATGAGGCTTGCTTTGTGTCCTAATATGAGATCGATTCTGGAGAATGTACCATGTGCACTTGAGAAGAAAGTGAATTGTGTTTTAGTTGGGTGCAGTACCCTGAATACACCCACAAGGTCAAGTTCACTGATTGTAGAGTTTAGCTTTTCTGATACTTTGTTAAGTTTCTTTTGAGTTGATCTATCTTTTGGCAATAGTGGTGTGCTTAAGTCTCCTACCACTACTGCGGTGCTGTCTACTTCTTTTTTCAATTCTGTTAACCGTTGTTTAATGTATTTTGTAGGTCTATCATTTGCTGCAAAAGGTCAAGGACTACAGGCTTCAATATGGGTTGAAGCTCAACATCAAGAAGACAAAGATTCTCACCACTGAGCCAATTAGCAGCACCATAATAGATGGAGAAGAGATTGAAGTTGTCAGCAATTACAGCTTGCTCAGATCCACAACAACACTCTTAACACCACTAGTCGGGAAATCAAAAGATGAGTTGCATTGGGAAAATCTGCTGTCATGGACTTTGCCAGAGTGCTGAAGAGCAACGATGTTAGTCTAGATACAAAGGTAGGCCTAATCCAGGCCATGGTCTTCTCAATTACTGTTAATGCTTCAGAGAGTAAGACAATGACTAAGGATGACAGAAGAAGAATAGATGCCTTAGAGTTGTGGTGCTGGAGAAGAGTCTTGAACATATCATGGACTGCCAAGAAAACAAATAGTCTGTCTTAGAGAGAGTGAAATCAAGTATCTCCTTGGAGGCAAGTATTCTGAAGCTCTGCCTCACTTACTTTGGGCATGTGGTCAGGAGAGATTGGTCCTTGGAGAAGAACATCATGCTTGGAAGGGTGGACGGACAACACAGAGGAGGGGGAGAACGTAGATGAGATGGCTTGATACAATAACTGGGGCAATGGGGGTTGGTGTGTCAGAATTAGTGACACTGGCTCAGGATAGGGAAGAGATCAGAGCTGGTATACATAGGGTCATTATATATTGCAGGCAAATCAATGGCATATAACAACAATAACATACTATGACAGGTTTGGAAGCAGGAGTGGCATCCACTTCCTAAATAACATGCTTCTGCAAACTCTATGAACTTTGATAAATGTCAATAGTTATAGAAGAGGCTGAAGCCTTTTGTACATAGGGTCTCTGAGTTGTGCTTACCTTGAAGGCAATCAACAACATCATTTGATGCGTAAAATGCTGATCAAATCTTTTTTTTATCTTCTGTACCTTTAATCAGTCTGTAATGTCCTTATTTTTTATGGTGGTTTTCATTCTGAGGCCTATTTTAATAGGTATTCCCACCCTGCTTTATTGTGAATTCCATTTGCTAGGTATATTTTTTCCCAGCCTTTGATTTTGAGTCTGTCTTTCTATATTTTAGATGTGTTTCTTATAGGCAACATATTGAAGGGCTTTGTTTTTTTGTTGTTGTGTTGTTTTGGTTTTGTTTTTTTTAAAATCCAATCTGCTATTCTCTGTTTCTCTTAATTGATACATTTAGTGGCCAGGTTTTACTTTTGCCATTTTGCCATGTTTCTTTTTCTTGCTGTTTCTAGTTACTAGGGTCCATGCACTCTCCTTTGGTGTTTCAGTGTGAAGAACTTCACTTAAAATTTCATGTTGTTTTAGTCTTGTTTTCACAAACACCTTAAATTCCTTCTTTTTGGCAAATTACCTAATTACCCCTTCAAATTTGATAGAGAGCTTTCCTGTATATAGGATCCTTGGCTGGCAATTGTTCTCTTTCAACTTTTTATATATGACATCCCACTGTCTTCTAGCTCACATGGTTTCTGCTGAGAAATCAGAACTTAATCTAATTGTTTCCCCTTTGTAGGTGACTCTTTGTTTTTCTCATGATACTTTTAGTATTCTATCCTTCTCTTTTAATTTGGAGACTTTGACTATAATATGTCTTGAGGTTTTCCTTTTTGGATCTAGTCTATTTAGTGTGGGTTGAGCTTCTTGAATGTGGATTTTCTCATTTTTCTACCAGGGAATTTTCTTCTAGTACTTCTTCCACAATTTTCCCTGTGACTTCCTGGAATTCCAATCATACACATGTTGTTCCTTTTGATGTCATCCCACATGATTCTAATGTTTTCTTCATTTTCTTTATGTCTCATCTCTAATTTTTCTTCTAGTATGTTTCCAGTGAGGTTCTTGTTTTCCAGCTCAGTGACTCTCTGTTCCACCTCTTCAGGTCTAATTTTTTGTCCCATCAGTCTGTTGGACATTTCTGCCATTTCTGTCTTAATATTCTAGATTGCATTTTCATGCTTTTCTGTTATTTCCAGTACTGTCTTTGTTGTGCCCTCTCTGTCTTGTGATGATTTTTTTAAGTTCTAGTACCCTAGTACCTTTTTACCTATACTACAAATTCTTTTTTTTTTGCATTTTCTTCCATAGCTCCTCATCAGTATGGTTTTGTGGTTGTTTTTTTTTGTTGTTTGTTTTGTTTCTTTTGGTTTTTTTTTCTGGATTGGTATCTCTGGGGTATTTGCTCTCTTAAGGACTTCTATTGTTTCTTCCATCATTTGCAACTTCTTCTGTAGCTGTTCAAACAAAACTCCACATCAGATATATTTCTTCTGGTTCTCTCTAGCTGAAGTATTCATTGGGTCTGCCTTTTTAGGTTTTGTTTTTTCATGATGACTGAGGCAGACTGCTGCTTTCTTGACATTATGTGAATCATTTCTTAGTAGATACTAGGTCCTTGTAACTATATAATGACCTAGAGTATGGCAATGTTTTGTGAAGAACCTGTATATTGGTGCTCCCCTCTTTGGAAGAACAGCCATCCAGGAGTGGGATGACTGTTGCTCTCCTGCAACAGTGCCTCCACTTGGCCTTTTCTACTTCAGCTTAAGAAGTCCCATATGATAAACCTAGACAGCAGTGTTTCACCCAAAGTACCTGTGATATTGGTGCTCCTGGTACTGGAAAGAAGGGGCAGCAGTATTATCTATAATTTATTATGACCTATACTTATAATTAACTTTGCATAATCAATAAAACAAAAGTAAACACTTTTCTGTTATTTTCTGCTTTAAACCAGGGACCATCTGACATCAGCAATGATATCTCTCATTCTACATCCTCTTCTGAATCCTTCAAATTCTGGCAGTTCCTTATTAATGTACTGTTTTAGTGGTGTTTTTTTTTTAAAAAAATACTCTTTAACAAGATTTAACCTTCATGCAATATCTATGACATTGGTTTGATATTTTCCACATTCTGTTGGCTCACCTTTTTTTTTTAAAGGGCTACAAGTATGTACCTCTTCCGATGAGTCAGTCAGATGTTATAAATTTCTTTAATGGTAGTGTTAGATATTTTCCACACTTTGTTGGTTCACCGTTTTTTTGGAATAGAAACAAATATAGAACTCTCTTCACCCATTTTTTAAGCAAGAATGACAGAGTTAAATAATCATCAACATTTCTTAGAAGTTATTGTTGTTAAGTGCCGTAGAGTTGAGTTTAACTCATCGGGACCCTGTGAACATCACATGTGAACCCTGCCCTCTCCTGTGCTATTCTCATCCTTTCTTACACACCAGAGCCCACCACTATAGTCATTGTGTCAATCCATCTCATTGAACGTCTTCCTCTCCTTCACTGACCATTCACTTTTCTGAGCATGATGTCTTTCTACAAGATCTAGCTCCTCTAACTGTATGCTGCAGAAAAAAATTTGAAGAGGAATAGGTTCAAAGTATCTCCCCACAAAGTTGTTATTAATCATAAAGAGGAAAATGTTAAGCTCACTGGGAAGAAATATGGTGATTATTTTGTTTTTATGTACTGTATAGTTGGAACCAACTCATAGCTGACTTTTGAGTGTGTTCTCTGAGGCAGTCAATCACATGGGAGGAGGATGCTCATCTTTCTCTCAAAAAAGCAATGGACAGATTAGAAATGCGTGCCTATGATGAACACTACCATAACCAAATCATCAAACTAACATCAACTATTAAGAGATAAATCCACACCTCTAGCCAAAAGTACAAAATCCCACTGAATGAGAAAACACAAGCAAATGTAATATAACATTACTAAATAACTGGCCTGAGTGCTTCAAAAAGATCACAGTCAGAAATATAAACTAAGCTAAGAAATTGTTTCTGTCTAAGACAAATGATACATGAGAACAAAACGCAGCATAAAATACTGGATAGAGGGGACACATGTTATAAGAGGCATTATTTAGACAAGTGGTGAAATTTTAAAATAGACAAAAAAGATAAAAATAGTGTATCAGTGTCATGCTTTAGTATTTTGAGAACTATTCTTGCTCTTGACAAATACACACTGTTTAGCTGTAAAAAGTTCACAATCTTCACCTGAAAGAAACAGGCTTTGAAAAAAGATCAGAAAAAAAAAACCTGCTTTTCTGTGTATAAAAAAATGAGTGGAATAAAATAATGAGTGAATGTGAGGAAAAGAATCTTAAGAAATCTATCTACTATTCCTGCAACATTATTTCCCTTCTTGTAAACTGAAATGATGTCTATATAGAAAACAAAAGAAAGATTTACAATCTAGAGAGATACACATAAAACTCTGTAACCTCAAGGTCATACTTTGGGAATTCTGGGTTTTTAAGGGGTTTCTTTTTTTTTAAAATGTCTTTGTGTTCTCACAATAAAAATTTATAAAGTCCTTGATAATCAAAATACACTGTTCAACACTAAATTCTCTTGATCCTGAGCTACCCATCTGTTTATGTCTTTGTACTAATTAAGCCTGAAGACCAGTATTTGAGTTGAGACACAATTGTGGGATCAGTGATCCCATCTCTGAAGACTTTGCCAGACATATGGGGGAAAAAGAAGCAGTAAGGGGCAAAGCAGAGTTCTTCAGATACATGGCTCATTCTCTCATCATTAATTAATGATGAAACTTGCCAACCTGCTCAACAGACGCTCCACCAAAGAGTGTAGGAAAACAGTATCACGCAATGAAGCATGTTTCACCACCAGATGCTTTTTCTTCCACACACATCTGCTTTAAACTTCAAAAGTTTTGAACGCCAAAGCAGGTCCAGGATATTCTCAATTGCTCAACAGGGCAAAGGCCTACAACTCTAACTGAATTTCCCTGGATTCAGTAGTGACAAAACAGTTGCATTCAACAATGCAAAGCTGAAGCTTTCTAAGATGGTGACTTTTCCTTGTACTCCAAATTTTAAGATGGTAGCTGTATATGAATTAGCAAAAAGGAAAAAAAATGATGAAAATATAGTCATTTTTCCTAAAGACACATACTTTTTAAAAATGTATAAATGTAGCTCAATTTCAGGAATTGTAATATATTAAAAAACAAGACATACTAGGATACATTTATTGATTCAACTAATGACTATGTATTGAAAGGTTCCTAGATACAGAATTTAGGAATTCATAAAATTGAATGTGTAAATTCATGAGTAAAATATTAATTCACACAATTAATATTTCACTATTTTCACAAACATGTATTATAAGAAAAAATAAGATAGAATTGTACTAATGTACTGTTTTTAATAGTAAGTGTTCATATCACTATATAGTGACCAGTACTATTTCAGGCTAACTGAAAACTCAGCAGGACTTGCCTCCACTTTAAAGTATAGAATGCTTTGAAAAGGAAACATATTTTACTACTTTCAGAACAGGTAAGAAGTTAATTTAAAAATTTACTTCTAAGTAGAGGACTTCACATCATACAACATATGAAAAAAACAGGTCAAGACTGTTGCTCCTGTTCTCAGTGCCAGAGAATGAGATGGTGGGGCTGTGCTGTCCTCCTGAGAAATGACACATTATCTGCGTCCCTGAAACATGAGGCAATGTAGAATGGACTTCTTTCTGATCATAGGGTAGTCTTCCTATGAAGTAGAAAGCTATACTGACTGCTTTGAAAGTAATGATTCCCCAGTGAACCATGCCAAAGAGCCATTCTGGTCCAGTGGTGCTCTTCTACATGGGCAGCCTTAACCCAATGGCACAGTACTGCCTCCCACTTCTGGTGTGACTGCACTCCCTGGTTCCTACCCACAGCAACTTCATGTATGTGAGAAGGCAACATTGCCTGGTCCTGCAGCAGCCTCACCAACTGTGCTCTGTTTTAGCCCAGTGTTGCTATTATGCCAATCTAGCTCACTGCAGGTTTCTACCTAGTGTTATTTATATGACCACCTTTACCAGCTGTTATAGAGCTATCCTTTGCATGGTATTTCCTGAAGGATGTACTTTTCTCTTTTGAAAGCATCCACACATCTTCCTAGATTAAATGATGTTAAAGTAAACAAAACTTTCTTACTAGCTTTGTTATGTACCACCAAGTCACTGGTGACTCACAGTGACCCTATGTACCACCCTGAACCCTGCTCTATCTTGAGCCAACCTCACTGTCTATGACACACTTAACTCCATTACCAGTCACTGAATCAATCCACCTCATCCAGGGTTCCTCTTTTGTGCTGTCCCTCCAACTTTCCAAGCATGATGTCCCTCTCCAAGGATGGGTCCCTCCTTGAAACATGCCCAAAGTCTTCCCCCCAACCCCCCAGTCAAGTGTTTTTCTATATGACAAGAGAGATGCCCTCAGTCACAACTAATAAAAAAAAATATTGTCCAACTGTTAACAACCCCCAGCTGCACTGGCACCCTCATCTACATGGAACCACACTACTTGGCTTTACACCCCAGAATTTCTTGCAAAGAAAGCAGAACTCTAAAATCAGAACCGTAATGGACTGGGCAGGTGCCAATAAGGCTGCCGCTCCTTAGCCTTAGGACGAAGAGCATATCCTAGGATATTTAGCACAGTGCTTAAATTACTTCTTATTTAATAAAGACCAACCTCTTTTTTTTAAATAGGAGAAAGTACAAATAGAACAGCTTCCTTTTATTTCTGTACATCCCCCCCCCCCACGTAATTGTTGCTGTTGTTTTTGTGTGCTGTCGAGTCAGAAATAACCCATAGCTAACCCTCAGTGGACTTTTAGAGGCAGTAAATTACACAGAAGGAGACTGTCCACCCCTTCTCCTGTGGAGCAGCTGGTGAATCTGATCTGTGTGCCCTTGAGATTGCAATACAGCTTCTTACCAGTAGGCCACCAGAGCTTCCCAGAGAGAGGGTTCCTTTATAAAACAACAACCACCAAAAAAAGGTGACATACAATGCTATTTGCTGATAAAGAATCTGTAAGATTCATATAATGATACATGACTCATTACCCATGACCAAGTTTAAGTTGGTTTGATTCCCTGAAACACTTGTACAGTGACTATACTGAAAGAAATAAAGTTCTACAGAATATCAGTTATAGAAAAAAAAATTATTCTGTTTCCAAAGCTCATTCAAATTTGTTCAATAATAAAGGTGCTGACGAAAAAAGAAGAGACAGATATGATTCAAATACTAACACAAGGTCTAAAGTATACTTAAATTATCTTCCCACTTTGTATTTAATTGTATTGGAAACTGCATGAAATGTGGGTAAAGGAAACACTGGCTGGGACTCGGAAATTCTCTACTGAACAAAAAACCATTCAGTGAAACAAGTATTATTGAATGATGATTCTGTTCATTTGAGAAACCTTTATTGAAGCTTCTCTTTATGCTATGGCAAGCTCTACACAATTTAGAGTTTAGAAGAACCACAGAAATGAGAATTAGACAATTACCAGAATTTTCTTATGGGTTTATATCTTATGTTTTAAGTGGAAAACATTCTGGCCAACAAAAATAAAAATTAACTACTTGTTAGATTATAACTAAAACTATATTTGTTATATTGGAGAGAAAAAGTTTCAAGTGGAAAACTCCAAATTTCCAAGTCTGTTATTCCAATATTAAAAAATATCAGCAACAGGAAGATCGAGAGGGGGTACTAAAATCCTAAGTTACAAACACTTGGCTTAAAAATTACTGAGTAGCAAAAAAAAATTTAAAAATTTCCTGAGTCTAACAAGATGAAAATCCACCATACCAAATCTTTGGGATACAGTAAGAATAATGTTTGGAGGGTATTTATAGCAATAAATGTCATAAGTTAATAAAAAATTAAAAATAATAAAGAATCAAAGTCAACAATGTACCATCTTCAATTTTTTAGCGAGAAAAAGAACAGGGAAAGGTCTATCATCATCAGAAAAAATACTGAAAATTAGGATAGAAATAAATAGAAAAACAACTGAAAGAAGGAATAAAACTAGAGAAGGATTCACTAAAAGGATTAATAAAATTGGCAAACCACTGACAAATTTAACAAAGGAAATTACAGAACTATGGTGGTGTGTTGTGTTCCGTCAGGTATGAACCAATACATAGTTGACTCTCCAGTGAGTTTCTAGAAGCAGTTAACTGCAAGGGAGGAGACTGCTCATGATTCTCCTGCAGAACAGCTTGTTGTTGTTGTTATGTGCCGTCGAGTCGTTTGCGACTCATAGCGACCCTATGCACAACAGCCCTAAACCCTGCTCTATCCTGCGCCAACCACATTGCCTCTGACACACCCATCCCGATTACCCCAGGCACCAAATCAATCCATCTCATAGAGGGTCTTCCCCTCCTGCGCTGTCCCTCCAACCTCCCAAGCATGATGTCCCTCTCCAAGGAGCAGAACAGCTAGGGACCTCAAACATATGCCTTTGGGACTGCAATGCCACTTCTTGCCACTAAGCCACCAAATCTGGAAACTTAAGTGGACAAGTTTCCAGAAACTTACTTTAAAGAGATGGTAAACTAACCATTATTTTCTTGTTTGTTTAGAAAGGAACTGGAACCCAGAAAAGCAAAGCATTACTAAAGAAGAACAAAACAGAAAGTCTTACACTCTCCTTTATCTCAAAATCTACACCAGTATAGGGAGTTTTGGTGGTCTATTGGTATGAAACTGCACTATAATACTAAAGGCACATAGTTTGAAACCACTTGCTATTCCACAGAGGAGGACTGGCAATCTCTTCCTGTGCAATTCACCTTGTCTGAAAATCCACCAAAGGGTCATCATGAGTTGGTTCTGACTTGACTGAACACAACAAAATACAGGTGTAGAAGTCAAAACAGCCTAGGTCAGGTACAAACATAGACACACAGATCAACAAGATCATAGCAGAATAAAGGCAAAAGTAAATCAACCCACCCACAGGCAGCAGATCTCAGACAAAAGAATAAAAATCCATTAAATGGGGAATAGATAGTTTAACAAATGGTAATAGAGAAACTAGATATCCATTTGCAGAACAAGAACCTTGTTTTCAGAAAGCGAAAGAAAAGTTGAAGCCCTTACTACAGAAAATCAAACACTACAGCCTTCAATAGGATTGCATCTCAACATCAAGAAAACAAAAATCTTTACCACTGGACTAACTGGCAACATCATAAGAAAAACTCATTGCTATTGAGTCGGAAATGACTCCTATCTGATGCTCCATCAGGCATTCAGAGAAATTGCATGGAAAGAAATTGTTCATCTTTCTCCTATATAATAGCTAGTGGTGTTAAACCACCTGCCTCTGGTTTGGCAGTGCATTTTTTTTTTAACCCACTTGGTCACCAGAGCTAGAATATGGACTAAAGTTATTAACAATTTAATTTTACACGGATCCACAATCAATAACCACAGGAAGATTAATTTAAAAAAGAAAAAATCAACAAACGAGTGTCGTACGTACCATCAAGTCACCTTGAACTCACTGTAGCCCTATGTAAAACAGTTCTGCAGCCTGCCCAATCCCGAGTCAGTCTCAGTGACGCTGACACATCTACCCTCATTGTCCTAGTTACTGTATCAATTCATCTCATCTGGGCATCTACCTCTCCTGTACTGACTGGGTAGCACTGAGGAAATCTGCTATCAAGGACTTTGCCAAAGAGCTAAAGAGGAAAGAAATAAGTTTAAAGACTAAAGTGTACCTGATCCAAGCCTGCTTCTTATGCTTCTGAAACTTGGACCATGAGTATTGTGTAACAGATGATTCTGAATTGTGGTGCTGGAGAAGAGCATTAAATATATTATAGAGTGTCAAAAGAAGAAACAAACTTGTCTTGGAGGAAGCAGAAACTAAGGTGCTCCTTAGAGGCAAGGATGGTGAAACTCTGTCTCACCTATTTTGGGCATGCTGTCAGGAGGGGCCTGTCCTTTGAAAAAATCATCGTGCTGGAGAGGTGGAGGGTCGGAGAAAGGAAGGAAGACCCTTAACAAGATGGCCTGACACACTGACTAACAACGGGTTCAAGCATGGTGGGAGACAGCGCAAGACCGAGCAAGGCTCCAATCTGGTATTCATAGGGGTGCTAGGAGTCACAGTGGCTCATAACAATAAAATAATCCAAAAAATAATGAAACAGAAATTGCATCTTTCATATCTATAAAAACTAACTCAAGAGAGCAAAGATATCTGTATGTAAAACATACAACAAAGATCACCCAACACGAAAATAGGGAGAGATATACTGTTTTGGGACATTCAGTTGACTGTGACTCATGGTGATCCTGTGACCAGCATGCCTGAACCTTGGCCTATCCTATGCTGTCCTCACTATCTCAAACACACTTGAGAGAGGCAAAAATAGAGGCTCTAATGCAAAGTACAAACACACTATCAGACAGAAGTGAACTACAAGATCTACAGAAGACAAACTAAAAAATGTAAGACTGAAACCTCTAAAAATGAAACATTTATGTATAGTAAAAGACTTCAGCAAAAACAAAACAAACAAACAACGCTCCCCCCCCAAAAAAAAACCCACGCAAAAAAACACATAAGCAAGCCTACAGACTCTTTGGGAGCTCTGGTGGCTTAGTGGTAAGGAGGTGTGCTACCAATCCAAAGGAATTGTTCTGCAGGAAAAAGATGGTCAGTTTCTTCCTGTGTGATTTACTGCTTCTGCAAATCCATTGGAGGGTCAGTTATGGGTTGATTCTGACTCAACAGCACATAACAACAATGGACTAGGATAAAATATTTGGCAACGACATATTGGTTACAGGACTAATCTCTAAAACTCGCAGAAAACTCAACAACAAAAGTATAGTTTGAGTTAAAAATAGGCTGAGGACATGAACAGACACTTCATCAAAGAGGAAATTAAGGCAACCAAGACACAAATTAAAAAATGCTTGAGTTTTAGTATTAGAGAGGGGAAATTCCCTCAGTATTAACAGCAAAATTAAAAAACCAGGGGTGCTTAAAACTTAGAAAGATAGAACCTGTAAACAATGCTAGAAGGACTTTTATTTGGTACAATCACTGTAGAAAATTGAATTTCCTTAAAAATTTGGAGAAAGATATATTATCCAGAAATCCCACTATTAGGTATCTGTCCTACAAAGGTAAGAACCATAACAGAAACAGATACATACAGACTTATAGTCATTGCAGCATTATTTACAATATTAAAAAGATGGAAATAAGTGCCAATCAAGATGACAAGTTAAATAAACTAAGTGACACACACATAAAATTATAATGCAACATTTAAGAATAATGATGAATTTGCAAAACACCACAAAACATGATCAACCTGGAGGGGAGGTGAAATTAGTCAATTACAAAATGGCAAATATTTATCACTTTGTGGTTGTTGTTATGTGCCGTCGAGTTGCTTGCGACTCATAGCAACCCTATGTAAAACAGCCGTAAACCCTGCTCTATCCTGTGCCAATCTCACTGCCTCTAACACACCCATCCTGATTACCCCAGTCACTGAATCAATCCACCTCATAGGGGGTCTTCCCCTTCTGCGCCGTCCCTCCACCCTCCCAAGCATGATGTCCCTCTGCAAGGACCTCTCCCTCCTTACATGTCCAAAGTATGTCAGACGAAGCCCCAGAATCCTTGCCTCCGAGGAGCCTGGTTTAAGCCTCTCCAGGGTGAATCTGTTTGCTTTCTTGGCAGTCCAGGTTACATTCAATATTCTTCTCCAGCACCACAGCTCAAAAACATCAATTCTCCTTCTATCCTCCTTAGTCATTGTCCAACTCTCTGATGCATAACAAGTGATTGCAAAGACCATGGCACCTTAGTCTCCAAAGTGACACCACTGCTTTTCAGTACCCTGGAGAGGCCCCTAACAGCAGACTTTCCCTTCACAATACGTTTTTTGATTTCCTGGC
>NW_006399900.1:3303662-3312709 GCF_000299155.1 Elephantulus edwardii
CCTTCTAAACCCAGCCTGGACTTCTGGCAGTTCTCTGCTAATGTGCTGTTCCAGTCGTTTTTGGATAGCCTTCAGAAGAATCTTGCTTGCGTGTGAAATCAATGATATCATTCTATAGTTTCCACACTCTGTTGGGTCACCCTTCTTTGGAATGGGAACAAATATAGATCTCTTCAGTCAGTTGACCAAGTGGTTGTTCTCCAGATTTCTTGGCACAACTTGGTGAGCACATCCAGGGCAGCATCTGTTAGCTGAAATATCTCAATTGGTATACTATCTATTCCTGCGGCCTTATTTTTTACTAGTTCCTTCAAAGCAGCTTGAACTTCTTCCTTCATCACGATAGGCTCTTGCTCATATGTGGTTTCATTAAATTCTTCTGTGTCTGCCAGCCAGTTCCTTTTGATACAGTGATTCAGTATACGCTTTCCATCTTCCTTTAATATTTCCTGCATCATTTAATATTCAGCCTAAAGCATCCTTGATTATAGCAACTCGAGGTTTAAATTTGTTCTTCAGTTCCTTGAGCTTAAGAAATGCTGAGTGAGTTCAGAACTTTTATCACATCACTTTACAAAGGAGAAAAAAAGGATTACTCACAAAAACATTCTTTGAAGGTTATAAGGAATGAGAGAGGAAAAGACGACAAATCACAAAGAAAAGGGTGTTTACTGTTGTTGTCAGTGTACCACAGAGTTGGAACCAACCCACAGCTAGGATATATTTGCAGAAAAAAGTTATATATACATGTGTGTATGTTTATCTTACGTACCACCAAGTCAGAACCTACTCCTAGCTGATCTACAAGCAAGTTTCTCAGAAGTAAACGCCAAGAAGAGACATTCCATCTTTCTCCCATGGAGCAGATGGTTAATTTGAACCATGCGCCTTTGGGAACATGTGGCAGTGGAACTAGTGGAACTCCTTGTCACTAAGCCACCCAAGCTCTCTAAGTAAAAGGTAGACATACTAGTTCACACAAAGTGACAGCAATATAACAGGGCAAAGTCAGTATAAAATGACCTAGGCAAAGGAAGACATTGGCAGGAGCTGGCAAGTTAAAGACAACAAAAGTAAATACAATGACAATCTTACAACAACAATAATCTGTGAGGAGATACATAGACACAGAAGCTGAACAAGAGTGAGAAGGTGCATGGCACTACATCCATGTTATATACAAGTTTGAGAGAGGTGATATCTATCTATATCTATGTCTCCGATATAGGGAGCTCTGGTGACTTAGTGGTAACTAATTATGCTGCCAACCCAAAGGTATGCAGTTCAAATCCACTAATCAGCAGCTCTACAAGAAAAAGATGGACAATGTCTTCCTATACAATTTACTGACGCTGAAAACCTGCTGGAGAGTCAGCTATGGGTTGGCTCTGGCTTGTAGGTATTCAACAACAACAACAAATTATATATAGCAGTAAACACTTTGGGGGATATCGTCCATCACTGATAATAACACACACATACACATTTACAAGGCCCCCCCCAAAGATTGCAAATCTTCTCCCATGTGTCTTACTGCTTTGAAAACTCACTAAAGGGTCAACTATGAGTTGTTTCTGACTTGATGATACAAAGTAACATAAACATATACACACATATATGTGACTTTTTTCTGTAAATACATCCATGAAGACAGTGGATCACATAAAGCAAAGTTATGAACACTTCTTAGCCATAGTTAAAATATCTTGTGGCAAAAGGTCACTGAGTTTGGGGGCCCAAGATCACAGCTTTTAGGATATAAAGTCAAATGTGCACATGTAGCTCTGAAAGACAGTGCTCTAAGTTCTTCTTTAGTCTGCTGTCAGAGACCTCTCCAGTGTCTTAAGAGCAACATTCTTTGAAGGTTATAAGGGATGAGAGAGGAAGAGAAGACAAGTCACTAAGAAAAGGGTGGTTACTGTTGTAACTGTTGGCTGTTTGAAGTCTAATCCAAGTCTGATCCAAGCCATGGTCTTTTCAACCACCTACTATGCATCTGAGAGAAAGATAATGAATATGGATAACAGAAGAACAATTGACATCTTTGAGTTGTGGTGCTGGAAAGAGTACTGACTATCCCATGGACTGTCAAAAGAACATATGTCTTGGAGAAAGTGCAACTGTCTTGAAATTCTAATTGGCACCTGAAAAACAAGCTTAGTAATTTAATAGGGATAAGTGCAAAATTAGAAAATGATAAATTTATCAGCAACCTTTCAGGCACCTGCATAAGAAATTGGGGGGGGGGGGAAATCTCAGTTGAAATTGTAAGGTATGATAACATCCATATCAAGTTCAAAATCAAGTAAAACTATACAATATGTATCATTTAGAGACAAATACAACTAAACTCACAGCTGACACACTAGTGGGTCTTCAGAAGCTACAAATTGCACAGGAGAAGACTGCACCTTTCCCCTGTGGATCAGTTGATGGGGTCGAACTATGTGCCTTACTGAGAACTAAGGAACAACAAAAAAGTAAACATGAAAGGAAAGATAAAAAATACAAGGAAGTGAGGTCAGAGGGGCCTACCTGAGGGCTTCAAAGATACAGGTTACGAGTGATTTCTGAAGCTGGATGCTGGGCCCACAATTATTCATCCTTTATAAATTCTTTTATAAATACATGAGGCATTTAATAATGAAAAGAGGGAAATGAGGTAGAAGTAGCTTGAGAATTAGGGGTGGTATCACATATGAAACTTTACATAGCCCAGGCTAGGACAGAAACTGAAGTTACCCTCTGAGGAGGGTAGGGCTGACTTCTGAGAAGGTAACAATTACCATGTGAGTTCAACAGATAATCAGATTTTGCCTAGGCTGTGGGCCTAAAACCTATCTAGGATGAAAGATTCCAACACTGACTTGGCACAAAGACTACTGACTAAACACATAGGTTTTTCATCCCTGAGAGCGCTGACGTCCTGATGCCACCTATCCTGAATTGCTTGATATTTTCCACAAATACATGAAATCTGTTTCTCATTGAGCCCCATGCATGTTATTTCTAAGGAAGAAATCTCTAGACTGTCACAGGCTCTATCAGATTCTCTATCATCACAGCGGGCAGGAACAAAAGGAAGAAATGTAGTTGAGACTGGCTATTTAGGCCATATGTTTGCATACATTATAATTAACTGTATCTGATCACAAACTTCAAACAGAAATCAAATTATCTTTCCACTGTAAAGCTGGTAAGTGCTTTTTTAACACTTTAATTAACCTACAGTACTATATACTGTGTATGCTGTTGTTGCGACTCATCGCAACCCTATGTACTTTAGCTGTGAACCCTCCCCTATCCTGAGCCAATCTCATCATCTCTGAAAGACCTAATCCCGTTTAGTCAATTCATGAAGTCAATTCATCTTATGGTGGGTCTTCCTCTCCTGTGCTGTTCCTCCACCCTTCCAAGCATTATGTCCCTCTCTAATGACAGGTCCCTCCTGGCCACATGCCCAAAGTGTGTGAGACAGAGCTTCAAAATCTTTGCCCCCAGGGAAAAGCTTGTACTGAATACTAAGTAGAAAGTGTGAATGGAGGAAAACTGAAAATTGTAAAAAAATGAAATACATAAAGATCAATGTCTTACGCACTAGTGAAATGAAATGAGGAGACACTTGGCATTTTTCCCCTTAAAATTTATTTTATTTCATTATTTTTTTTGTGTGTGTACCGTCAAATCAGATCTGACTGGTACAGGAGGAGACTGTTCCTCCTTCTCCAGCAGAGCATCTGGTGGATTTGAACAGTGCATCTCTGAGATTGCAGTTGCAGCTTCTTGCCACTAGGCCACCAAAGCTCGCTGATACTTGGCATTTTGAAGTAGATAATCATCTTGTCTAATATGTCAGGAATGACAAATTGAATATGAATGATACCATGTTCATGGTAAAAAGAACATCTTAAGGTCCACTCTGAAGTACAACAGTGTCAGTGACAGAATGATGTGTGCATACAAGGATTATTCAAATTTATACACTGAGAACTGAAGCCAAAGATAATGGAAATAGAGGATTGCAGCTGACACCTGTAATCTAAAATTGACGAAACACACAATCAAGATACAGTGATAACAACTGGTAATTGGAATCTAAGTTGAAAACAAAGAAGACTGGTAGGAAATATGGCGTTAGTGATAGAATGAGGCTAGAGATAACATAATAGGATTTTATGTGAACAATAACTCACCGCAAAAGTTTTATAAAACCTTAAACAGTGACTAAGCATGGACACTTAAATTGATAGGCTATAGAGGAATCTATGAGAGGAAAAATACAAACAAGCAATATCCAATCTGAACTTCAGAGATTATCTCAAGAATGTATTTGATGCTCTGAACATTAATGATCAAAGAGGACCACACCAATTGTGGAATGATGTGAAATACGGCGGGATTGGTGGGGAAGGTCATTAACAACATAGGAAAGAAAGAAGAGACCAAGATGGATGTCACAGAGACTTTGAAATGTGCTCTTGACCACAGCTAAAGGGAAAGAGAGAAATAATGAAGTAAGAGGGCTGAACAGAAAATTTTAAAGGGCCATGTGAAAAGCAAAATATTATAATGAAATGTACAAAGGCCAAGAATTAGAAAACAAAAAAGGAAAAGAACATTCAACACTTTTCACTCTGAAACAAAAGAAGAATTCAAACCTTGAGTTACAATGATGTTGGATTCTACAGCCAAAATACTGAATGGCACAGGAAGCACTATACAAAGATGGAAGGAGTATGCAGAATCATTGTACCAAAAAAGATTGGTAGATGCCAAACAATTAAGTTGTCTATGGTCAAGAACCAATGGTATTGAAAGAAGATGTCTCCACAAGAAAAGGATGGGCAATTGCCTCCCATGTGATTAACTGCTTCTGAAAATCTGCCAGAGGGTCAGCTATGGGTTGGTTCTGACTCAATGGTACACAACAACAACAACGCTTAAAAAAATTATTCTTTTCAGTTGCTTTATTCCAGAAACAAGTATTTGCTTTTCATTAAAGCAGCAACTTGTGCCCTTCACCATCAGGATGGGAAGTGGCAAGATGGGTGCAATAAACACGTTTCACTTCCAGATTACCTTTTCACAAGGTTTAGTGTAGATACTGTTTTCTGTAATTTACTTAAAATATTTCCAAATCTTGCTCCAGACCCCCCTCATTATCCAACATATCTGACCCATAATGCTTCTTTCCTAAATACATATAATGATAATTTTGGTGGCATTACATTTTTCTGAAAGAAAAAAAAAGTCAAATTATCTTTAAATGTCTGCTACATAATCAGGAAAGAAATCTCATTCAGCATTTTTCCTAAATCTAATAATTATTGGGACACAAGTCAATCCTCTCATGAAATAATTCACAATTCGGTCTTGTGATTTCAAGGCTGTGTGAGCTTTTAATGTTTGGAAAAAGGTTTCAAACCAGTGTACCCAGATGTGTGTGATGGGACACAAAAACCTGTATCCTAGTCCTCCAAACTACTGAGTTCAGAGGAAAAAAATAATTAACAACAAAGTTTAAAAAAAAAAAACTGGCCTAGGAGGATGGATAGACATTTCAACAAAGGACTAGCATGGCAGAGTAACTGATGTAGGAGTTAAAAATATCATTATGTAACACAGCTCCATAAAATGAGAAAATAACTTGAGGACAAACGGTACTAGATTTAAAGCCTCCAAGAAGATTTGCATTTGATTTGGTTCTGGAAGAATAAATGTAACAACAATCACACAAAATAAAAAAGGCAGCATGTGCCCAAGGAGAAATCCCAGAGAGCAAGATGGAGGAGGGTACAAGGATTAATGGAAACAAGAATCACAAGGTACAAGTGGGAGGTGAGACTAAATCCTGGGCATTGTAACCAATGTCCTAAAACAAAATACTTCTGAATAAATGGATGGAAAACTAACGTACTCTTGTAAATTTTCATGGGCACACAGCATAATGCAACAGCACATGCAAATTATTGTGAGTAAACAAAAAGAAATGTGATCCTTTGAAAAACACCAAATGATTTGAAGTGGTTGAAATTTAGTGTATTTATAAAATCACAGAAAAGGACTAGTCAGAAATAATACTGATATTATGCTATTGGGTCAGATCTTTCCCATCAAGTGACACAGCTTGCTTTTTCGTGAAAATGCAAAGAACAAAAGGAACATTTCTAAGAAATATGCATTTGTTTTTAACATATGTACAGACTGTTTAACAGATAAAAAATACTTTCCAGTTGGAATCAACTCACAGGTGAAACTTAAGCAGGTTGTCAGAGGCTGTAAATTGCATTGGAGGAGATTGCCCATCTTTCTCCCAGGGTGTAGCTGGTGGATTTGAACCACCAGAGAGGTGTCACCTTTGGGTTAGTGATGCAACAACTCCTCATGTACTATGCATGCCATCAGAGCTCCCTACACCAAAAAGGATTTACATACACTTATGTCTGTTTTGATCACTAAACCCACCAAGGCCTCTATTAGGTCAGATTCCCAATCCTGTTATCTATTGTGGGCACTTTTCTCTCTTGAATCCAGTTTTTAGTGCATGTTTAGAACACAGGAGGGGACACTGATTATACTCATGCAGAGAATATCAAAGGAGAGAACAAGAAGCCACTGACACAAACTACAGGCAAAAAAAAGCCACATAATATCCTGAAAAGTCACTGTAGATCACTAGACAAACTGAAGGCCATTTGGTAGTGGAAGGGTTTCTAAATAGTCTAATCTCAGTGTAGTTACATAATTTCCCGTTTACAGTGGCCTTCCATGAGGTTTTTGAGCCTGTGAATCTTATTGGAGGACACTCCCCATCTCTCTCCTGTGAGGGTCTGATGAATTTGAACCACTGTCCCTTCAGTCAACAGCACCATGTAAGCACTATGCCAGTGAGGCTCCTTTAGGCTCCTGCTAGTATAAAGTTATTACTGCAAAACGGCTTCAAAACCAATAGACACTAACAGTTTCTTTGGATCAGGAATTCAGGAATGACTTATTCAGGGTATCTCTGGTATCAGGTTATCTCCTGTCAAGATGTTGTCCAGGGCTTCAGTGATCTGAAGTCTGACATCTCACAAACAAATGGCAGAGACCGCACTTCCATGGTGGCTGTTGGCAGAGGGTACAGGCCTTTACCCTGCGTCCCTCCACAGGCTTACCTGTACATCCTCATGACACAGCAGCTAACACCCCCAAACAACAGAGCCAATAGGCAATGAAATGAAAGCTACACATTTTTTACAACCCAGCTTTGGAGAGCGCACCATCTTGTGTGTTTCATTTTAGCTTTTGGAAAGTCCTGGGCAAACTCAAGAAGAAATTAAGATCTACCTGTTGAATGGAGGCACTGCAAACTATCTGGGGACAGAGCAGGTGAAGCAAGTTCATACAAGAGGTCTTTCATACCTGAGATTGTTCAATTCTTTTCATGAGTCAATGAACAAAAGGCAGTCCCTAAAATGCCTTGCACTTGAGTCAAACCTTCCGGGATCCAGCCTCAAGAGGTTCTTACTAAATGAGTCACTTACCAAGACAACAGGCTCAGTCATGACTTCATGCAAACAGCAACAACTGAGTGTAGTTTTAGTGTCATTTGATCACTATGTTTGTTGTTTTAAAAAAGAAATATTACAAAAAGCTGGAATTAGGAGTGAACAATCTTGATACCATAAATACTAGATACTGATTGTTATTAGAATCAATTTCTAGTCACAGCGCGTGTGCGCACATACATAGACACACACACACTTATATGACAGAATGCAAATGTCATGAACCATGACAATAATGGCACAGCCCACAGAGTTAAGGGCTTGGGGTGAGGAAGAACAATGGGGTGGGGGGAAGTGCATGAATGTTCCTAAGTGTCCATAGACGAGGAGGGAAGGGATGGTTGATAGAGATCATATAAAGTTGATCAAGAAAGAGTGAGTTATTTGTTGTTGTTACTGCTGTTAGGTGCCATCAAGTACAACTCATAATGACCCTATGAACAACAGATCTGAACCCTGTTTTACCCTGTGCCATCCTCAATCTCTGACATACTTGAGCATACTATGGTTACTCTGTCAATCCACCTGGTTGAGGGTCTTCTTATTTTTCACTAACATCTACCTTTCCAAGCATGAGGTCCCTCTCCAAGGAATAGCCTCTTCTAGCAACATACACAAAATATGTGAGAAAAAGCTTTATCACCTTTGCCTCTAAGAAGCACTCTGGCTTGCACCTTCTCCAAGACATATCTACTTGTTCATCTGGTAGTCTGTGAGATATTCAGTACTGCTCTCTATCTGCAGTCAGGACCCTCTTCAAATTATTGAGGAACAATGGTATTGGTTTGAAGACGAAAGTGCCCCTGATTCAGGCTGTGACCTTCTCAATCAATATCTATGCTGCTGAGAGGTAGACAATGAACAAGGATGACAGAGGAAGAACTAATGTCTTTGAGCGGTGGTGTTACACAAAAGTACTGAATACTCCATGGACTGCCAAAGGAACAAGCAAGTCTGTCTTGGAAGACATAGTCCTGATCCTGAACCAGGGTGCTCCATAGAGGCAAGGATGTTGCAACTTCATCTCACATTATTTAACATGTTTTCAGAAAGGGTGAGTTCTTGGAAAAAGATGTCATGTTGAGAAAAGTGCAAGGTCAATGAGACAAAAACTATCAACAAGGTAGACTGACACAATGCAATGACGGCAAGAATGGATTTGAGCCTGGGAGAGATGGTGAGACTGGCACAGGCTGGGCCAAGGTTCAGATCTGTTATTCATAGGATCCTTAAGAGTTGTAGTCAGCACCTAACAATCACCACCAAAAGTGAACACATACTTAGAGGTTACAATTGTGACGGTTTTGGCAGGTTCAGGTACATCTTCTCAAATTTTTAAAACAAAGCCCCTACTCTTGAATTGCGGAAGAATATTCAAACAATGTTCAACAAGAAATAAAATATACACTAGGAATGAGAAACCAGAAAGAGAAAAGAGGAGGTGGGGGGGGAGAGAGAGAGAGAGACAGACATTGTTCTAAAGGTCTTCTTGGCATA
>NW_006399900.1:3312809-3352645 GCF_000299155.1 Elephantulus edwardii
GGGGGGGGATTCCATCTCCAGTAGCACCTAGGAGACTAAGACATTTAGCAATAAATGTATTTATAGTTACATAACATTTATATAATAAAAATTATAGTACACTACTGAAGAGATGGAAGAATATGTAAATAAATGGAAAGATGTTCTATGTTCATGGATTCTCCTTGCCATAGAGAAAGAACTGATTCATAGATGAGCTGCCAATGGATATTCAGAGTCTATAAAACACATGAGAGGAAACTTCACATCTTTCTCCTGACTCTGTATCTACCTACCTACCTACCTACCTACCTACCTATCTATCTATCTATCTATCTATCTATCTATCTATCTATCTATCTATCTATCTATATCTGTCTATCTATTTAGCTATATCTTGCTGGGGGCAGGGTGAGGAAGCCACCAGCCTCTCTGCGGTGGAAAGATGGGCAACCTCCTTCTTTGTAATTTACTGCCTTTGGAAACCTGCTGGAGGGTCAGTTACAAGTCAGGTCCAACCCAATGCTATGTAACAACAACAAAAAGAAATAGAAAATAACATGTTAGTGAAGGTCTGTGGGAAACTGAATCCATTATCTATTGCTGTCAGGAATGTAAACTGGGAAACAGTGTAGTAATTCTAACAAAATGCAGAAATAAACAATCATATAAACGAGCACCCCTCTCTCAGCATAGCCCTAAAGATTTGAAAGCAGACATGTATACCAGTGTTCACTTTAGCACTAATTAAAACCGTGTGAGAAACAAACCTGTGTGCCCACGACCTTAGTTAGCTACTGCTGCTATAATGGAAATAGCACAAGGGGTTGCCTTTAATAAACAGAAATATGTTTTCTCATGGATGAGAAGCTAGAAATCTGAATTCAGGGGAAGGCTGGTTCTCTGTCAATTCTGGAGAAACGTTCTTGCCTCTTCACTTTCTGCTTCCTTAGAGATCTCCATGTGCCTGGGTATCCTCTTCCTCTATTTTGTCTATGATCACTTGATATAACCTCTTTCAAGTCTTGAATGAGATTGGTTTAAGGTATATTGTAAATGAATCTTGCCTCATTAATATAACAAAGATAATCCAATTCTGTCCTATCCTGCCCCATCCTCATCCTCTCGAGCCCACTACTGAAGTCACAGTGTCAGTCCATCTCTTTGAGAATCTTCCTCTCTTTTGTTGACACTCCACCTTTAAGTATGACATCCCTCTCCAAGAAGAAGCCCCTATTAACACATGCTTGCCCATAGCATCTTTCAACACTGCAACTCGAGGTTTAAATTAGTTTTCCAGAAAGCATAAAAAGAAGATGGAGGGAATATACAAAATCAGTATACCGAGAAGAACTGACTGACACTGAAAAATTTCAGTGAGCAGGTGCTAATGGTAATGAAGGAAGATGTGGAAGCTACATTGGAGGCACTGGCAAAAAATAAGGCCCCAGGAATCAATGGGATACAAATTGATTTGTTTCAATTAACACATAGAGCCTTGGATGCACTCACCAGTGTATGCCAGGAAATTTGGAGGACAGCTGTCTGGCTAATGGGCTGGGAGAGGTCCACCTTTGTTCCCATTCCCAAGAAAGTGATCCAACTGAATGTGGAAACTATCTAACAATATAATTAATATCACATGCAAAACAAAATGTTGCTGAAGATCATTAAAAAGATCATTACATTGCTGATGTAAGATGGATCCTGGCTGAAAGTAAAGAATACCAGAAAAATAGTCTTTATTGACTATGAAAGGCATTTGACTGTGTGGATCATAACAAGTTGTAGCTGACATTGAGAAGAATGGGAATCCCAGAGCACTTAAATGTGCTCATGTGAAACCTATACTTGGATCAGGAGACTGTTGTGTGAACAGAGCAAGAGAATACTACATGGTTTAAAATTAGGAAGGGAGTGGGTCAGGATTGTATTTTCTCTCCATACTTCTTTAATTTGTATGCTGAACAAATTATTTGAGAAGATAGGCTCTATGAAGAGAAATTTGGGTTCAGGATCAGGGTGAGACTCCACAAGAACTGGTGTTATGCAGATGGCACAATCGTGCTTGCTCAAAGTGAGGAGGATTGAAGCACTTGTTGCAGAGGATCAAAGAATATAGCCTTTAATATGGATTGCATCTCAGTGTCAAGAAGACATTCTTACCACTGGACAACAGGCAACATAATGATATACAGAGAAAAGACTGAAACTGTCAATAACTTCATCTTACTTGGATACACAATTAACACCATTGTTATCAGCAGTCAGGAAATAAGGAGACATATTGCATTGGGAAAGTCTGCAGTTTGGGGTCTCTCCAAATGACTGAGGAATAATGATGTCCATTTGAGGACTAAAGTGCGTGTTATTTAGGTCACAGTATTTCTGATCACTTACTATTCATTTGAAAGGTGGACAGTAAATAAGGATGACAAAAGAATTGATGCCTTTGAGCAGTGGTGTTGGAAGAAAGGTAATGAACATTCCATGAACGGCCAAAAGAATAAACAAATATGTCTTGGAAAGGGTGCAGCTGAAGTGCTCTACGGAGGCAAAGATGATGAGGCTTTGCCTCACATACTTCAGAAATGTCACTAGGAGAGGCCATTCCTTGGAGGAGGACACGATGCCTGGAAAGGTAGAGGGTCAGTGGAGGGTTGGTGGAGGACAGAAAGACACTGAACCAGACAGACGGATGTGGTGGATGCAACAATGGGCTTTTGTGATGTGTCAGAAAGTATGAGGATGGCGCAGGATAGGACTGGGCTCAGATCTGGTGTTCACAAGGTTGTTATGGTCATACTTGACTTGAAAGGACCTAACAACAACAACACATGCTTTAAAGACTGTGAGATGAAGCTTCACCCTTCTTACCTCTAAGTTGTATCTGGTTGCAGTTTATCCAATACACACCTATTTGCTCTTTTTGCAGTCCATGGGATAGTCCATGGACTTTCCTCCAACACAACTCAAAGGGATCAATTCTTCTGGCATCCTTATTTTTAGAAGTTAGGATTTATAATCTATATTTAAGGGGGCAGGGAATGAGCCAATCCATAAAAGTTCCATGCTTTGTCCCCTCCCAAATATTCAAGCCCTTGCCACATGCAAAACACATTCACTGCAATATTTAATCTCAAAAGTCTTAAATTAATTCCAAGTCCAAATCTCATCTGAATCATTTAAAGGAATAAGAATGAGAGTTTTAAGCATGTTACACACTGGGACAAAATTCCTATTAATCTATAAAATATAGAATGTAAGTAATCAGTTGACAAAGGAAAAATGGCACTAGGTAGACATTTCCTTTACAACTGGAATAAATGAAGGAAAACTAGAGATAGTGGTTGTTGGTGTTATTATTAGGTGCCAACCAGTAGAATATGGCTCATAGCGATCCCTTGAACAAAAGATCTGAGCCCTATTCTATCCTGTGCCATTCTCACACTCCACCACGTCAATCCACCTGGTCAAGGATCTTCCTCTCTTTCACCGACCCTCCGCCCTTTTCAGCATCATGTCCCTCTCCAAAGAGTAGCCCCTCCTAGCAGCATGTCCAAAGTATGTGAGGTGAAGCCTCACCCTTCTTTCCTCCAAAGAGCACTCTGGCTGCATCCCCTCCAAGATATATTTGTTTGTTTGTTGGTCATCCAGTGCTCTTCTCCAACAATACAGCTCAAATGCATCAATTCTTTTGTTATCCTTATTCACTATACACATCTCAGATGCATGGCAAGTGATGAAAAAGACCATGACCTGAATCAGATGCACCTTAGTCCTCAAACTGACATCATTACGCCTCAAAAATTTGGAGAGGTGCCTAATTACAGACTTTCCCAGTGCAATATGTCTCCTTATTCCCTGACTGCTGGTACTAAGGGCATTAATTATGGATTCAAGCAATATAAAGTGTGGAGAGTTTCAATTTCTTCTCCATTCATCATGATGTTGCCTATTAGACCAGTGGTAAGAATCTTTGTTTTCTTGACATAGAGAGACAATCCATACCAAAGGTTAACTTCCTTGATCTACAAACGTGTTTCAAGGCCTCCTCACTTTCAGGTTATTGATGAGTCTCCCTCCAGTGCTGATGACACACCCCTCTTCATAGAGTCCAATCTCTCAAATAATTTGCTCAGCATACAATATGGAGATAGAATACAACTCTGACACACTCCCTTCTTAATTTTAAACCATGCAGTGTTCCCTTTCTCTATTCGCACAAGAGCCTCCTGGTCCAGGTATAAGTTTTGCATGAGCACAATTAAGTGTTCTGGGATTCCCATTCTTCTCAATGTCAGCCACAACTTGTTATGATCCACAGTCAAATGCCTTTGAATAGTCAATAATGCATAAATAAACATTCTTCTGGTATTCTTTACTTTCAGCCAAGATTCATCTGACATCAGCAATGATGTCCCTGGTGACACAGCCTCTTCTAAATCCTGCTAGAACTTCTGGAAGTTCCCTATCTACGTACTGTTTTAGTAATTTTTAATGATCTTCAGCAGTATTTTGCTTACATCAGTTACTAATGATATTGTTCGATAGTTTTCACATTCTGTTGGATCACCTTTCTTGGGAATGGGAACAAATATGGACCTCTTCTAATTCATTGGCCAAATAGCTGTCCTCCAAATTTCCTGGTGAGTGCATCCAAGGCTGTATCTGTTAACTGAAACAAGACAGTCTGTATATCATCTATTCCTGGGACCTTATTTTTGCCAATGCCTTCAATGCAGTGAAGTATGGGTAGTAGGTTTGATAGCCAAAATACAGCAGAAAAATTTATATTAGCTCTCAACTCTTCAAGATAATTCTCTCTTCTCTGGGATCAAGTGGACAGTAACAACCCTGCTCTATAGACTCTGGGTGTTGGCCAAGTCCTCTGGATTCTTCTCTGTGGAGGCCCTGAAGCCTAAAGCTTCAGCTCCATCTTTCAAGCACCCTGCAATATAAATGACTCCCTCAACTGTAAGCAGCCCTATTTTCCCATTCTTATGCTTGGTGGGTATGGCACCAGGACCCTCCGGCTTTCGGTGGTGGTCTCATCCTGCCGGCAGCCCCATGTTCTTTATTAAGTCAGTGAATAATTCTGACACCTAGGAGACAGTGACCCTATCCTTAGAAACACTGGATGCCCTACTTCCCATGCTGTCCAGGAGTTATGCTGATCTCATTGTTCCAAGATGGTCCTTTCCTTTTCTCGGAAGATAAACCAGAGAGGTGTAACAGACCCATAACTGATTCTCCCGTGGATTTTTTGGAGGCAGTTAATGGCACAGGAGGAGACTGCCCATCCTTCTCTGGTGAAGCAGCTGGTGGCCTCGAACAATGTGCCTTCGGGATTGTAGTGCAGATTCTTACCACTAGGCCACCAGAGCTCCCCGTGGACAGTGCTTTTTCCTTTCCTTTTTTTTTTTTTTTTGGTCTAATCTGTTAGGCTTTCTTGCTTTTCATAGTGAGTTAGATCCATCAATCACAGGCTTAATCTCTTTAACAAAAGATTGCATAGCCACGCCCTTCAAAAGCACTCTGGGACACATGTCTTTAGTTTATACAACAGAATTTTCCAAATCTTTAAGTTCTGTTTTCATTTTGCACACTTCAATTCTAAGATCTTTTTCCTTTCACATTTTGCTATAAGAGAAAAGGAAAAATCGTGCAGCCCCTTTTAAGATTTTGTTTAGAAATCACATCAGCTAGATATTTAAGTTTATCAGTTACAAGTTCTACTTTGCACCCAACATTGAAACATCATTTCAACAAGTTCTTTGCCACTGCATAAAATGCACTGCCTTTCCTCTATTGTCCAATCTTATGTTTACATCTCATTTTAGAGTGTCACCAGAACATATTTAACATCCTTGTTTCTAGCAACATTCTGTGGCTGGTGCTACGTGTATTCTTTAAGACATTAAAGACATTGTCCACAGCTTTCTTCATTTCCTCTTGAGCCCTCTCCAGAACCATCCTTTTCCATAACTACCAACAGAATCTCAAGGCAAAGGGTTTTAACTATCAAGGACCTTGAAACTCTTCCAGTCTCTACTGATTACCCAATTTTAAAACTACACATTTCACATTTTAGGTATCAGAGCAGCACTTGATTCTTCTAGTATCAAATATCTTAGTCTGGTTCTCCAGAAAAGCAAAATCAGCAAAACTACAGGCTTACATAAATTTCATATTTCTTTTACACAGGGAGCTCTGGTGAATAAGTGGTAAGGAAATGCACTACTAACTCAAAGGTATATAGTTTGAATCCATCAGCTGTTCCATGGGAGAAATCTCCCATGTGACATATTGCCTCTTGAAAATCTGCTGGAGGGTCAGCTATGGGTCGGTTTGTATATCTATTATCTATCTGAATCTGTCTGTCTGTCTATCTATCTATCATATTTGAATAGGTGTGCCCCTTTTAGAGACCTGCTGATGCCATGAGTGAAGCCATTGGATGTTAACCAGAAAGTCAAATAGGCTGCTGCAGGAAGTTGAGACAGCCTGCTTCTTAAATATCTGGAGTCTCAGAGACTCCATGAGGGTAGTTCAATTCAGTCATACAATGCCACTATATGAAGAAGAATGTGGCTTCAAAATTGGAGGAAAAATCAACAATAACCTGTGTTATGTAGACCAGAGAACTTTGCTTACTGAAAGTGAAGACGACCTGAAACATTTGCTGCAGAAGATCAATGACAACAGCCCTCAATTTAATCCATCTTAGCATCAAGAAAACAAAAATGCTCACTACTAGGTCAACAGAAAACATCATGATAAGTGAAGAAAAGACTGAATCTGTCAATAATTTTACTTAGATCCACAAATCCACACCTATGATACCACAGTCAAGAAATCAAATGATATGGTGAATTGGAAAAATGTGCTGTCGTGGTTCTCTCTTAGTGCTAAACAGCAATGATATCAGCTTAAAGACTAATGTGTTCCTGATCTAAGTCTTTTTCAGTTACTTCCTAAGCATTTGAAAGATAGACAATGAACAAGCATGACAGAGGAAGAAGTGATGCCTTTGCATTGTTGTTTTGGAGACGAGAACTGAATATTCCATGGGCAGTGAAACAATAAACAAATGTCTCTGATGAAGTACAACTAGGGTGCTCCTTAGATGCAAACATGATGAACCTTCATCACACATACTTAAGGCACGCAGTCAGGAGGGGGTCAGTCCTTGGAAAAAGATATGATGCTTGGAAAGGTGGAGAGTCAGAGGAAAAGAGGAAGACTCTCAACAAGAGGATGCGCTATAACAATGCGCTCAAGCCTGTCAAAGATGGTGAGTTTGGAACAGGATAGGCAAGCTTCAGATCTGTTATTCATATAGTTGTTAGGAGTGGTGGTCGATTTGATGGCATTTAACAACAATCAAGTAAAAAATCAACTTGATGGCACTATATTTGAGACATGAACCTAGTCTAACACACTCATCAACAAACAGATTAATAAATAGAATGAGGCATATACTTACAGTAGAATACTATAGTCAGTGAGACAAAAAAAACCCAACAGACACTATATAGATGAAGCTAGGACCATATGCTGAGTAAAATCAAGTCAACTCAAAAGAACACATATCCTGAGTTTCAGTTTATGGGGGTGGAAAAATCAAATTGATGAAGGGTAAGGCTTCCCAGACTAGGGTTGGGGTAGGGGGTGAGGGTGGGCAGTTGCTGCTGAGACTGCTTCTCAAAATGTAACATTTCATTGGCATTTGGTGCCTTGTTTTTGAGATTTGGGATCACGGCTTCATGAAATATGTCAGTTAATTGGCCAAACAATGTGTGTAAGTACTTCTAGACGGCTTCTTTGGTTGTGGTATAGTGCCTAGGGAATAAAAAGCCTACAGCCATTAAAGGATTGGAGAAGGACATCACGCTTGGGAGGGTGGAGGGACGGCGCAGGAGGGGAAGGCCCTCTATGAGGTGGACTGATTCAGTGACTGGGGTAATCGGGATGGGAGTGTCGGAGACGGTGCGATTGGCACACGACAAAGCAGAGTTTAGGGCTGTTGTACAGAGGGTTGCTATGAGTCACAAGCGACTCGACAGCACATAACAACACCAACAACAATGGATCTCTACTCACCTGCAGCAACAGAGGAAGAAGAGTCAGACATATGACCATGTCAATCTGGGTAGGGCATGAGTTTCAAGGAATTTGGCCATTTACTCTTAAGTTTTCAAATGTATCTGAGTATAGCTTTTCATAATATTCTGATATTATAGATTTCATTTTCTCTGATTCTGTTGTGATGTCACCCCTATCATTTCTTAATCAAGTTAGTTTTGTCTTCTCCGTGTTTTCATTTGTCACATTTGCCAATGGTTTGTCAATTCAACTGACCCTTTTGAAAAATCAGCTCCTTGTCTTATTGATGGTTTGAATTGTTTTTTTCTGTTTTGTATGTCATTGATTTCAGCTTTTATCCTTATAATTTTCTTTCTTCTAGAGGCTGCTGGGTTAGATTGTTGTTCTTTTTCTATGTGATGAAGGTACTGAGTTAGATCATTTATTTTGCTTCTTTCTTTGGTTTGTGTTTGCCCATTGGTATGAACTGATCCCTGAGGAATGGCTTAGCTGCATCCCAGAGGTTTTGGAATGTTGTACTCTCATTATCATTTGTTTCAAGGAACTTTTTTTTAAATTTCATTCTTTATTTCTTCTATAACCCAATCATGTTACAGCAGGGTGTTATTTAGTTTCCACATTGATGGCTTTATAAGCTCTATCCTCTTGTGGTCAATTTCTAGTTTTATGGCATTGTGACCTGAGAAGATACCTTGTATTATTTCAATGTTCTTGAATTTGTTGAGCCTTGCCTTGTGCCCTAATATATGATCAATTCTGGAGATTGTAAGATGTGCACTTAAGAACGTGAACTGAGTTTTAGTTGGGTGCAGTGCTCAGAATACACCCAGAAGGTCGAGTTGGCTGACTTTGTAATTAAAGTCTTCTGCATCTTTGTTAAGCTTCTTTTTTAGTTGACTTACCTATCTATCCTTTGGCGATAGTGGTGTGTTATAGTCTCCCACTACTATTGCTATGCTGTCTATTCCTTTCTTCAGTTTTGTTAACAGTTGTTTTATGTACTTAGAAGGTCTATCATTTGGTGCATAGATGTTGACCAATGGCTTCTTGATCTACTGTGCCTTTAATCATTATAAAGGGTCCTTCCTTATTTTTTATGATTATTTTAATTCTGGCATCTATTTTACCAGAGGTTAGTATTGCCACTCCTGTTTTTATGTGGATGCCATTGGCTTGGAGTATATTTTTTCCAGCCTTTGATTTTGAGTCTATCTTTCTCTTTGTTTATTAGATGTGTCTCTTGTGGACAACATATTGATGGGCTTTGATGTTGTTAAATCCATTCTGCTATTCTTTTTCTCTTTATTGGTGCATTATGTCCATTCACATTAAATTATTGACAGGCCAAGTTTTATTGTTGCCATTTTGCTGTGTTTGGTGTTTTTTGTTTGTTTGGTTGTTGTTGTTGTTTCCTGTTACTATGGTCCATCCACTTTTCTTTGGTGTTTCTGTGTGAAAGATTTCCTTTAAATGTTCTTGTAATTTTGGTCTTGTTTTCATGAATTCCTGAGTTCTTTCTTTTCTGCAAAGGATGTGATTTCTTCTTCATATTGGATGGAGGGCTTTGCTGGGTACAGGATCCTGGGTTGGTAACTGTTTTCTTTCAACTTTCTGTTCATGCTGACATGGTTTTTTTGCTGGAAAATCATAACTTATTCTGATTACTTTTCCTTTGTAGGTGATTCTTTGTCTTTCTCATGCCACTTTCAGTATTCTATCCCTATCTTTTATTTTTGAGAATTTCACTATCAAACATCTTGATGTTTTTCCTTTTTGGGTCTAGTCTATTAGGTATTTGCTGAGCTTCCTGAATGTGGATTTCCTCACTCGTCATAATACCTGGGAAATTTTCTTCTAGTACCTCTTCCACAATTTTCTCAATGATTTCCTTGTCCCTCTCATATTCAATCATACATATGTTATTCCTTTTGATGTTATTCCACATGATTCTAATGTTTTCTTCATTTTCTGTATGTCTCACCTCTGATTTTCCTGCTAGTAAGTTTCTGTTGAGGTTCTTATCTTCCGGCTCACTGACTCTCTGCTCCATCTCTTCAGTTTTACTTTTTCGTCCTTTGAGTGTATTGGACACTCTGCCATTTCAATCTTAATGTTCTGGAAAGCATTTTCATGCTTCTGTTATTTCTAGTACTGTGGTGGCAGTACCCTCTCTATTTTGTGATGATTTTTTTAAGTATTTGTATCTCTTTATCTATAATGTCAATTATTTCTTCCATTTTCTGCACTTTATTTTTGCACTTTTGAACTTCCATATTTATGCAAGTTCCTCCTCATCAATATATTCTTCTGGCTCCATATTACTGGAGCATTTGCTTTCTTGTTGGTTTCCATTGTTTCTTCCATCATTTGCACCTTCTTCTGGAGCTGTTCAAACAACTCTGTATATATACATTTTTTTTCCTGGTTCTCTACCTCTAGGTTATTCCCTTTACTTGTGGCTTCCATTGTTTCTTCCTTCATGTACTTTTATTTGTAGTTGTTCAAAGGTCTCCATATCAACGTTTATTATGTGCTTTCTTGACTCTGGGGTATTTATGAAGTCTCCGATACTCCCTGCTTTTTATGGAGAAGGCTTAACTTGTTCTGTGTTTTTTTTTCACAGTGTTTGAAGCTGCCTGTTGCTTTCTTGAAATTATATAAAATTTTTCTTGAAAACTGTTAGATCATTTCCATTGCGTCTGTTAAAGGTGCTCCTGGTTCTTGCTTTTATAATGTTACTAATTAGTTGCCAAATTAAAATGTGGTGAATTTGCCTTTCCAAAATCCTTGAGGTTCTCTCTGTTCTGTACTGCAGCCCAGTAGTACGTGAAGTTGTCTCCTAACACCAACACCTTCATATATGAAGTGGCTGAGTGGTGTGAGATCATGTGCTCTAATCTAGTAGTTTCTCATGTACCTTCTCTCCTGGAGCTTAATGTCCTCCTTTGTCTCTGTGGTACAAGATTAGAGATCAGAGCTGCCAGCTCAAGCAGCTTGCCTGCAGGGATTCTGAAGTCAGTCATCCCTCTCTCTCACAGAGAGCTACAAAAATTCCTTCTGTCTACTCAAAGTTCTGCAAACTAAACTTTCCTATCCTTTTGGACCCTGGGATGGCCCTGCAGCTGTAAAGGCAAGGACCTCCATATGGAGGTATCCACAATCCCATGGATACCTCAGTCATGTCTCCCCATAAGCAATGGAGAGGGTTCGCTATCAACACAGAGCCCCACCTTTGCTGCCCTTTTCTCCTGCAGTTGGTGTCCCTCTCTGTCTCTGGTGTGACTGGAGGTAAGGAACCACTTGTGCAGCCTGTATGCAGAGGTTCACAAGTCAGCCTTATGTTTCAGAGAACTATAAAAATCCTTTCCCTCTTCCCAAAGATCTGCACACTAAAATCTCTTGTCCTTTTTGGCTCCTGATATGGCCCCATAGCCATGGAGTTAAGGACTTCCAAATGGAGGGACCTCCAACCCCAGGGACGCATCAGCTCCGTCTCCCCACAAGCAATGGAAAGTGTTCACTCCTGACCTATTCTCCTCCAGCTTAGTGTCCTCCTTTGTCTCTAGTGTTGTTGGAGATCAGGACCATCCACTTGGGCAGCCTGTATGTGGAGGGTCTATCACACTAGAATTTCAAGGCCATCTCAGGAACGGGTTTGAGGCCTTGACCAATTAAAAGTGAAGACCAGATGAGCTGTGAGAGGGTATCAAGAATATCATTCATGAAGAATGCACAAGGTCATTACAAAGGCAGAGGAGGAAGAAAAGACCAAGATGGATGTCAGGTAAGACTTTGAACCTTGCACTGGAGTGCCAAGAAGCCAAAGCAAAGGCAAGAAATCAAGAAGTTAAGGAGCTGAACAAAGACTCAAAGGGCAGCTTGGAAGACAAAGCAAAATATTATAATGAAATGTGCAAAGAGCTGGAGTCAGAAAATCAAAAGGGACAAACTTGCTCAACATTTCTTAAACTGAAGTAACTGAAGAACAAGTTTAAGCCTCAAGTTGGAATACTTAGTTGCAATGCTGAGGACAGAATGTTGAATGATCCAAGTAGCATCTAAAGAAGATGAAAGGAGTACACAGAGTCATTATACCAAAAAGAGTTGGCTAACACAGAAGAATTTTATGAAATAACATATGATCAAGAGGCAGTAGTGATGAAGGATGAAGTTCAAGCTACTCTGAAGGAACTGGTAAAAAACAAGGCCCCAGGAAGTGATGGGATACCAAATGACATATTTCAGAAAATAGATGCTACCCCCGATGTACTCATGAGGTTGTACCAAGAAATCTTGAGGACAACCATGTGGTCAACTGACTGGAAGAGAGACTGACAGAGTAGAAATTATTAAGCAATATTAATAATATCACATGCAAGCAAGATCCTGCTGAAGATTATTAACAAACAACTAGAACTGTACATCAGCAGAGAACTACCAGATGTGCAAGCTGGGTTTAAAAGAGTCTGTGGCACTAGGGACATCATAGCCAATGTTAGATGGATCTTGGCTGAAAGCAGCGAGTACTAGAGGAATGTCTATCTGTGTTTCATTGACTATGCAAAGGCATTTGATTGTGTAGATCACAACAAATTGTGGCTAGCCATGATGAGAATGGGGATCCCAGAACAATTAATTGTGCTCATGTGAAACCTACATTTGAACAATGAAGCAGAAGAAAGAACAGAGCAGGGAAACAATGCATGGTTCAGAATCAAGAAAGGTGGGTGTCAGGGATGCATCCTATCTCCATACCTTTTCAATCTATATGTAGAACAATCATTCAGGAGGCTGGACTTTATAAGGAAGAATGAGGCATCAGGATTGATGTGTTATGCAGATGGCACAACCCTGCTTGCTGAAACTGAGGAGGACATGAGGCATTTGCAGAAGAGCAAGGATTGTAATCTTCAATATGGATTGAAGCTCAACATCAAGAACATAAAGATTCTTACCACTGGGTCAACTGGAGCTTTATGATAGATGGAGGAGAGATAGAAATTGTTAATAGCTTCAGTTTGATTAGTTCCACAATCAACACTCTTGGCAACAGCCATAACAAAATCAAATGATGAGGAAGAAGAATGAACTGGGAGGAGGGTAGAGAAAACAGTGCAACAATGAATGAATGAAAACCCAAAATCTCTGCAAATGTTCACTAAAACTAATAAAATTTAATAATAATTTAAAAAAAAAATCAAGTGATGAACTGCACTGGGAAAAGCTTCTGTCAGGATCTTTCTAGAGTCCTGAAGAGTAATGATGTCATTCTGTGAAGACTAAAGTGTGGCTGATAAAGGCTACGGTCTTCACAGTTGCTTGCTATACATCAGAGAGCTAGACAATGAGCACGGCTGACAGAAGAAGAACTGATGCCTTTGAGTTGTGGTGCTGGAGAAGAGTGTTAAACATACCATGGGCTGCTGGAAAAACAAACAGGTCTGTCCTTGAGGGGTTGAAACCAAGCTGCTCTCTGGAATCAAGGATTTTTAAAGCTCTGTCTCACATACTTTGGACAAAAGGCCAGGACGGAGTAGTCCTTGAAGAGGGACATCATGCTTAGAAGGGTGAAGGGACAGCACAGGAGGAGGACCCAGGGTGAGAGGGATTGCCTCAGTGACTAGAGAAATGAAATAAGGTCTTTTGAAGACAATGAGACAGGCTCAAGATAGAGCAGGGTTTAGAGCTATTGTACATAGGGTCGCTATGAGTCACAGGCACATAAGAACAACAACAAGTGTATACTAATGGGGAAATCAGTTCGGAAAAGGTAAGCAGCACGTGTAACACAGCCTGTTGCTGATCTTGTTTAGTGCCATCAAGTTGACTATGACTCTTAGTGACCCTATGAACATTAGATTGGAACCCTTGCCTATTGTGTGTCATCCTTATTACTTGCAACATGCTGGAGTCCATGGTAACAGTTGCTGTGACAATCCATCCACTGAGAGTCATCTATTTTTAATGACTCTGTGATAAAACTCAATTGTACATGCAGAAACTGTTGAAGTGGCATATGCTCTGTTCTGTCTATTTTCAACAACAATAAAACACATGAGTAAAGCAAAAAATTTCCTGGGAAGCAACTTTAATGCTATGTAGTGTGTGGAGAGACAAAAATACAAGAAGAAAAACCATGAGATCCATAGTTTAGGTAAGAAAAGAGGGCACACGTTTTATGAAATTATTTGGGCAAGCTTCTATTTAAAACTGATTTTATACCAAGAAAAAATTCATCTTCTACTGTATAAATTCAATCCACAAACCTTCAGGTTGGGAAGAGTCCACAGTACAGCAATCTACAACAATCATACACATCAATCAGACACTATCACACTTTTTGTAAGGACAGTTCTAAACAGGACTGGATTACCACTGCTCCTGTGGATGACTACAGAAGTAGGAAAAGATACACTGTGGCATATACATCAGCATACTATACAATAATGAAAATGAGCAGTGCCGCTACATGTAACATGAGGAATCAAACAAACAACATTTACCAAAAGACCTTACACATAAATAGGACACATTCCATGTGTTTATTTACTACATTGTGTTCTATTTACTTCATGTATATGATATGCATGATATAAGAAGTCATAAATTGTGCTTAACTTTTAAGGGGACAGAGACTGAAAGGGACAGATAGAGGTTTAAAGGTACGAGTTTCAATCTCGGTGTGACAATTCAAGCAGATGAAGGTGGTATATGTATACTTTTAGGAATGTGCATATATTTTCAATTAAAAAGATAATTTAAAACAAAATAACGGAAGCTCTGGTGGCCTAGTGGCAAGGAACTGCAACTACAATACCAGAGGCACACGGTTCGAATCCACCAGATGCTCTGCCGGGGAAGGAGGGACAATTTCCTCCTGTACCAGTCAGATCTGATTTGACGGTACACTCACACAAAAATAATAAATAAAACAAAATAACAACACACTGGGGCCCTAGCCAGGCCATGTAGCATCTTCATACATATTTTTTAAAAGGGCTCCCTCTGGACGAATGAATTAGATAGAACAAGACTTGCTACACGTCTGCAGAGGCAACTTCGTAAGTATGTAACGTGGCCAGTGGAGAGAAGCTGGGGTTGATCTCCACTGGTATGTCTGGCATAAACTCACACATCTGTATGGCCATCTGCAAATCTATGAAACATTCATTTGACCTTCCCTCCCTACAGCTTTATGAGGAAGGCAGGGCAGATGTCTGCACTTTATAGACAAAGAGGTAGCAGTGAATCAGTGAATGGTAAGGCTGACACACACAGGCATCAGAGCCAATATGCAGAGGAGCCAAGAATGACTGGTAGGCCTACAGCTCTTCACATGTTTCTGATGTCTTTTTTTTTTAAAGGAGGAAGCCGGAATAGGGCCTTTTTCTTATTACTCTGTAAGTGTCTATGTATATCTAGAGAAGTAGTTGTTTTAGTTGTTTTGTGTGCAGTTGATTCAGATCCATAGCTGACCCTTCAGCTGAAGGGATCATCAGATGCACTGTGGTCCAATGTTCTTACTATCTTAATAAAGGCTCTAAGTTCATAGCTTACTTAAAAACTGCACACTTAACATTAAACATTCTTTTTTTCTTTTCTTTTAACTCTTTACCAATGGAGAAAGATCAATAGAACAGAAATAGGTGTAAAAAGAGCACCTTAGCCCTCTTAGTGCTTACAATGATTGACATATAAATCTTTTTACACATTCACAGGCAGACCAATATCTTACTTACCCAGGAGTCTCTGCTCACTCTGTGAGGAGTCAGGCTCTTCAGAGCATCTGCAAGACCGGAGGACAATCACCCCCCCAAGAACGCCATCTTCACTTGCAAGGAACGGTGAACCTAGACAGAAATGACTAGTGGTTACTTTCCAGTGAATTTTAGTTTTGAATTTTCAATTCTTATTTGATCTCTAGGACAGCTATGTAGTCTGAACAAGATCTTGAAAGAACTCCATTTTCTGACTGACAATCACCATTGTTTTGACCTTGCAGGGACTTGACAGTAAAGGAAAGCTTAGGCCTGAACAGTGACTATTTGGCAAAGAGAGTTCCAGATGCCGCCAAAAAAGACTTGAGCCGGGAACTGAGTGTGCATAGCTGTGTTCATAATGGAATTGGAAACACTACCAGATTAAAGGCCCAAAACACAAATATAGGAAAAAATGCTCCACAACTCTCTTTGATCAGCTCTTAGGGATCACTTACCAGGCTCTCCCTGCTGTCAGAGGCATGCCACCAAAAGCTTTGATTTACTACCTTAAATTAAATTTTAAACAATAAGCCACAAACTTTATTACAAACATTTAAAAATGCTCCTGATGGTTTACACAAATAAGGGTGAAACTGTATTTCTATTATGGAAGTCTGGTGGGTAAAAGAAACAGTTGAGTCTCCTTGAGATCTCCCACACTGAACCATGGTGACCATTTCAAGAACACTACATTTTAAAACCCCTCATTTTTCCTCCCCAAGGACATCTTCTTTGAACATCTGGCAAAGCAAGTGAGCACGTGGAGAACAAATGCAAAATTAACCCAAGCACTATCAAAGGGAGTAGTAAAAATAAAAACTAACCAAATTAGATATGGGGGGAGCTTCTGGTTAAACTTAGTAAACACATGTGTTTATTTCTACCCTGTTTCCAAGCAAATGGATCCAAGTAAATGGTTGAGGGGGAGGAAGAAGACATAATCCAGTAAAGACAGAGAGAAAAGAGATGATGGCAGATCAGGGGTAAATAGTCACGCAGTTCACCTAGCCAGCCGGCAAAGGCTAAAATCTAAGCTTCCATGAGGCAAGTGAAGTACCTATTTAAAAAAATACTCAGCTCCCGTATAAATCTCAAAAAGGACCAGAAACCAAAAGCTTCACATTCCTCTGAAGGCAGAGCCTTGGGACATGGCTGAATGAGGATGGTTGGTGGGTTGTGTCTAAGTGGGTGATGTAGGCCAAGGTCAGTCAAACTACTCCCACCTGTCAGGGATACAGCCCATTTTGTAGTGTCTGTAAACAAAATAGCTTTGTTTTGGTTTTGGTTTTAAGAGTTGTTAAAAAGAATGAGGAGAAGAAAATACTTGATTTTGATCATCTATGGCTCACTGAGCCTAAAATATTTTCTCTCAGGGTTTACAGAGAAAAGCTTTGACAACTCCTGACCTAGAGCTTCAGACTCCTGGCAAAGAGGAAGTTTCTCTTCCTCAGCTCAGGAGAAAGCAGCTTATTTACTTCAGCAGGACTTGAGGCTTGGAGGCATCAAACCAAACTGAGACAAGAGGGAGGCTGTACCCTGAAAACAGAAGCTGAAGTCAAAGAAAGTCTTTGCATTAAATACTCAAAGAACCAGTTCCCCTCCCACCAACTCTGAGAACCCAAGAAGTCAGGCTGAAAAACTCAACAGAAAAGAGGTTTGAACGTTCTCTCTGGATGGTTCCAACTACCTCACAAGTAAAAACTAAGAAGACTTTTTTAAAAAGCTGTGTGGGAGGAATAAAGAAATACATACATAAATAAACAAGCAAGCAAGCCAGTCCTTGCTTCTGAATCTTAAAGAAACTCCAGATGGAGAGTCTTGAATACCAAAGGAATTCAGCTCAGTTTCTTGGTACTTCACCAATAAAAGTAGATGGAATATAATATATACAAACTTTACAAACTTTGTAAGTAAACCAGTATTGGGGGGAGGCGAAGGAGATGGAATACATACAGTCACGAACTATATTTAAGGTAGGCTGTCTTAGAAAACAAAAGAGTTACATAAAAAAAAAAACTCAACAAATATAATTAATAGAAAAAAAGTTGTTTTGTTTTTAAAAGACAGAAAATAAGAAAGGAGACAAAAAAAAAAGAAATTTATAAGAACAAGCTAAGGTTGTTATGTGCTGAGGAGTTGCCTTCAACTCATAGCAACCCAATGTACAGCAGCTTTGAACACTATCTTGTCCTGAGCCAGGATCACTGACTCTGACATACCTACCCCATCACCCCAACTACTGTATCCATCCATCTCATCCGGGGTCTTCCTCTCCTGTACTGTCCCCCCACCATTCCAAGCATGATATCCTTCTCCAAGGACTGGTTCCTCCTGGCCACATGCCCAAAGTATGTGAGACAAAGCTTCAAATTTTAGCCTCCTAGAAGGTCTCTGATTTGAATACTATATTTGAATCGAATATCTTAATTTCAGAGAGAAAAACAAAACAGGAAGGGATGGATGGATAGATAGATAGATAGATAGATAGATATAAATAAGGCACAGACATTTACAAAATCAAAGGATGAACGGTGCAGAGTTGTATTTGCAGCACACAAATAAAAGTGTCTCATGAAGATAGAGCATTGTGAAATTTCAAAATACGGATGTCAGATAAAGATCATGTTTGGCCTTTGTGCATGGTTCCTGAAAATAATTCTTGGAATTTTCCAGCAATTGGGGTTTCTTTATTATGTGAAACTTCCAGAAAATTACCTTAAAATGTATTCAAATGAGTGTGAGCTATGCACCAGCTTGGTAGATAACCTCATGAAGGCAGAGCATCAGTATGAGATTAATGAATTTGCTCAATCCTTATAATAAACTAAAGCTCCAACCATGCCTGCACAAGGCTCAGCTCAGAGAAACAGCTGGGCTTCTTATTTACTGCTGCTGTAACTAAAATATCACAAATGGATGATTTTAACAAAATTTTTAATCTCACAATTTCTCCAGCTAACATGATGTTGAAAAGTGGTATTTTTTTTTTCTTGATATTGAGATGTAACCCATACACTGAAGGTCTTCTGCAGTACGTGTTTCAAGTTTTCTTCACTTTCTGCAAGCAAGGTTATATCACCCACTTACTGCAGGTTGTTGATAAGTATTCTTCCAATCCTGATGCCAAAGTCTTCTAGCTTCTGGACTAACTTGCTCAGTGTATAGATTGAAGATGTTCAGGCCCAGACCTGCAGTGGAAATGCAGAGCTCCGCACAGAGCCAGAGTCTGGTTTCACCTTCTACACCCCAAATTCTTGTTGGGAACCCCAGCATGTCGCACACCACAGGAAGCTGAGACCATCATCATCTTGCCTCCCCCCAGGTATCCCCATTCTCCTAGGATCCCATTGGCTTTGCTAACAACCAGCCAACTACACTATCATGCCAGATCTGCAGGAGCCATAGCCCTCACCTTGGAAATTACCCTACTGTGACAGCCATGTGTGGTGCAAAAGAAAGAGCAGAGACACTCTGCCACACAAGACAGCAGTCGTGGAGCAGAAGCTCAGGGGCAGTAGCGCTTCCCCTTTTGACTGTGGACCAAAATCCCTCTCTTAAACTGATACATGATACGTGATATTTGGACCTAAATCCCTCGAAACATAAGACTCCCTGGGAAGCCCAGTGGGCCCAATTTTCTGAATTTGGTCTCTGCATTCTCTCTGTTGACTTTAACAGAGAGAGATTATCTCCTGACACTTCTTGAAGACGCAGAAAAAACCATTTTCACGTCAAGTGCCAGCTAACAGAACCCATTTTCAGAAGTGGCACAAGAAAGTTTATCCATTTCTATAGCAAGCACTGAAACTGCATCCTTACTCAAATATCTGACTTTTCTTTTAGATAACTCATCATAGTATTAGCTCAAAAATACTAGGAGAAACCATTAATCTTTTACTTAGCACATTATGCGGTTTCCTTTTTTGTTGTTGTTGTTGTTGTTGTGTTGTTGGGTGTTGTATTCTTTTTACATTCTGCAGAGCATGATCACATAGTCTAACCTGACCTCTGGAGGCTCTCAAATAGGATAGTAAATAGCAACTATGGTCAATAGAAACTAGTCAGCAGTGCTTTCTTACACCCATTTCCCTGAACGAGATCTCTTGCAGTACTTCCACTATCTACTTGCAAATAGTGTCTGGATATCATGGAACCATCTGTACCAGGCATGAGCTTTGCCTCTCCCCAGACAACTGATTAGAGTACTGGCTCTGGAGGAAGGCTTTCTCTCTGTGTTCATTCTGGAGGAAAGTTCTTTCCTTCAGCATCTATAGGCCTGGCATTCCTTGGAGATCTCCATATTTCATGGCTTTCCCTGGTCCAGGAGTTTACAAGCACAAAGACCTGGGTGCAAAGGAAACACTTTGCTTTTAGCTCTTCTGTTATGGTGCCTCTTTGCTCAACTCCTTTAAAAAAAATGTTACCTGCTATACCCCAGAGAAACTCCCTTTCCTTGACATAATGGCTGTGGCCAAGGATATTGCATCCCGGTCCAATCTCCTTATAACCGACTGGCTGATTAGATGTCACTTCACATTATGGAGAAGGATATAATTACAAAATAATCCTGCCTCATTAGCATCACAGAGGCTAGGATTTATAACATATACGATAATTATATCATACTGCAAATTATGGCCAGGACAAATTGATGCATATTTTGAGTGATGTAATTCAGAATTTGTTCCAATTCACATTGTTGAATGCTTTTGCTAAGCCAAAAAAATTTTTTTAGTATTCTCTACATTCAGTCAAGATTCATCTGACATCATCATTCCACATGCTTGACTGAATCTGGCTTGACTTTCTGGAAATTCTGTTGGATATACTGCTGCAACTGTTCTTAAATTATCCATAGTAAAATTTTACTTGTACTTGATATTATTCAACAATTTCTGCATTCTGTTGGATAGCTATTCTTTGGAAGGGTCAAAAATACACATCTCTTCCAGACATTGGCTGTGCCTTCCGCATTTGTTAAAATAGAAAAAGCAGGCACCTCCAGCATTGCATCTATTTATTTAAACATTTTAAATGCTACTCCACATATTTTTGGAGTCTTATTTTTCATCTATGCTTTCATTATAGCTTTGACTTCTTCCTTCAATAACAGTACTGGCTTTTGATCATGTTACTTCCTAAAATGGGCAAATAGGACTATATTTTGCACACAGAATGCCTCACTACTGCAAGTCAAGGCATGCATTTTGCCTTTAGTTCTTTTACAATGAGAATAGCATGTTCTTCTTTCTGTGGTTTCTAGCTTCTTATTCATTGCAAAACTGTAAATCTCAAGTCATCGACTGAAAGCTTTTGTTCATATTTTTATATCATTCTTTTTTCCTTTCATTTTAGTCACTCTATTATAGAAACTTTAGGAGTCTCTTCGACATCCATTTTGGTTTATTAATTTTTTCCCCTCCCTTACCTCTTTATTGACCTTTAGATTTCTATGGGTATGATGTCATCGCACAACTTATCTGGCCATCAGTCATTTAATGTTCAATTGCATCGATTTGTTTAAATCGGGTGTATTCCCCATTTCAGTGTATCAAATCTATTTTAACAATAATGTCTAACTCCAAGTACGATACATGTAAGTTGTATTTCTGGCTTATTGAACGTATTTCCATTTTCTTCAGCTTAAACTTGGCCTTGCACTAAAACTATCAATGGTTCATTCAATTGTTGGCCCCTGGCCTTGTTTTGACTGATAGTAATGAGTTTCTCTTTCTTTAAATATGGAAACAATTTGATTGATACATATTTATCTGCTCAGGCCTACATGTATAGTTGCCATTAATGTTGTTGAAAAAGGGGGATGTCTTCTATAAATAAATCACTGTTCATACAAAATTCTATCATGCAACTTCTGGTGTGGTTTCTATCACTGATACATATTTTCAACTACTGATGATTCTTTGATTTCCATTTTTATATCCCAGTCACTACTACACGTTGATTGTATCTTTGATCAATACCAGACTGTAGAAGTTAGTAGAAATCTTCCATTTATTCCACTTCATCTTTAGCAATTGGTGTGTAAATGTGATTAACACTCTTACTGACAGATCATCTATGTATGTGTATGGATACTACCCTCTTACTGACAACACTATACTTCAGAATAGTTCTTGAAATGTCCTGTTGACAATAAGATATTGTTCCTCTAGAATTTGTCATTCCCAGTATAGTGGACTGTGTGATGAGACTGATCCTACTTCTCCCGCAGAGAAGCTGGTGGATTTTTACCACACACTTCTTTTGGGATTGCACCAGGATACCACTAGGCCACCAAAACTCTTATTTAAAATAGCCATTATCAATCCATTTCAGCTCACTAATGCTTAGGATATCAAGTTTATTTTCCCCATTTCATTTTCCCAGCTTCCACTTTTCCTAGGTTCATATCTTGTACATTCAATATCCTTTTTATTAAAAAGAATCCTTGCAGCAGTTTCTTCTCAATTAAAGGGAATCCCTATGAGGAAATGAAGGTTTGTCACCAAATGCAGACCCTGAAAGCTTTACTCCATTCATGTCATTAAGGCAGACCCTCCTCATCACAAGATAAAGATACCAATTGACCCAGCAAGTTCTCTACTGGGAATATACCCCCAAAAGACCATAACTGCCACCCAAGCAGATGTATGCACATCCATGTTTACTGCTGCTTTGTTCACAATAGCAAGGTGTTGGAAACATCCCAAGTGCCCATCAACAAACGAATGGATAGAGAAGCTGTGGTATATTTACACAATGGAATACTATGCTGCACTGAAAAACAAAGAACTCATGAAATACTATTCAAAATGGGTGACCCTGGGGGACATTATGCTGAGTGAAATATCTCAGTCACAAACGGACAAATATTGCACCGTGCAGGTAAAGCACGTGTAAAGCAGGTAAAGTACCTGTGTAAAGCAGGACTGACATCGGGGTTGGGGGGAGACTGAGAAAGATGAGATAAATAATGTATACTGCATTGAAATAGATGAGGGAGAAAACTGTTTAAAAGGGTTAAGTAATTAGGTTTTATTGCCATGACAGGAGTCCAGAATGAAGGCTGCATAGTGGAATGAACCTGGGGGGAGAGATTGTAAAACAATGAAAGAATTTTTCTTTTACTTTTCAAAGAGAAGAGTGTACTGGAGGGAGGGGTGGGCAGGGAGAAAAGTACAACAATGAATGAATGGAAATCCAAAGTCTCTGTACATTTTCATTAAAATTAACAGCAATAAAAAATTTTTAAAAATCATTTAAAAAAAAGGGTAGACCCTCCTTTGACAACAAGCAGAACTTTCTCCGTCATATTTTGAGTTTCTGCCAACTGGAGGACACACCTTTCCAGCACTGTATCAGCAACTGTTCTGCTGCTATTCATATTACATTAGTCAATTACTTCAGCACTAGATCTCCAAATCTTTTTCCTCATCTTAGTTAGGAGCTCTGCTGAAATTTGTCTGACAGTAATCTGTCAGGTTTTTTTGCTGTGGTAGCTTGTGTGTTGATGTGACACTGGAAGCTATGCTCCTCTAGTTACTTCAAAGTCAGATTCTGATCCCTGGGAAACCAAAAGCATGCAACATTGTATTTCACACTTTTAACTGTGACTTATAGTCAGTTTAATGTAGTAACTAGTTTGTGCCACCTCTCATCAACCCTTGGCATGCTTTTTTGTTTTTTAATTGATATTATAATGAAAGATTATAGAGGACTTGGATTTCCATTCATTCATTGTTGCACGTTTTCCTCCCTGCCCACCCCTCCCATCAGTTCACTTTTCTCTTTGAAAAAAAAATTAAAAATTCTTTCATTGTTATACAATCCCCCCCTACCCCGGTCCACTTTACTATGCAGCTTTTATTCTGGACTCTCACCATGCAAATTATACCTAATTTTATATCTCTTTTAAACAATTCTCTCCCTCAGCTGTTTCAATGCAGTGTACATTATTTATTCCCTCTTTTCTTAGTTTCCCCCCAAACCCAATGGCAGTCCTGTTTTACAACAGTGGTACTATGCAGTGTTTGTCCTTTTGTGACTAAGATATTTCACTCAGCATAATGTCCTCCAGGGTCACCCATTTTGTATAATATTTCATGAGTTCCTTGTTTTTCAATTCTGCACAGTATTTCATTGTGTGAATATACCACAGCTTCTCTAGCCATTCGTTTGTTGACAGGCACTTGGGTTGTTTACAACTCTTTGCTATTGTGAACAAAGCAGCAATAAACATGGGTGTGCATATATTGGCCTGGGTGGCAGTTATGATTTCTTTAGGGTATATTCCAAGTAGTGGAATTGCTGGTCAAATGGCATTCTTATTTTCAACTTTTTGAGAACACGACATACTGCCTTCCAGAGCAGTTGCATCATTTTACACTCCTACCAACAGAGAATAAGGGTTCCAGTTTCTCCACAACCTCACCAGTATTTGTTGTTTGCTGCTCTCTTGGATTTTGCTATTGTTACTGTGGTGAGGCAGTATCTCATAGTTGTTTAGACTTGCAACTCTCTTAGAGCTAGGGATTTTGACCATTTCTTCACGTGCTTGTTGGCCATCTGAATGTCTTCTTTGGTGAAGTATCTGTTAATATCCTGTGCCCATTTTTCAGTTGGGTTGTTTACCTTTACCTTGTTATGGTGAACAATACTTGGCACGCTTTTAGTTCAAACAGATTTGGTTTAAACTAGCAAATATTTTGTGTGCTCATGTACTTTGCCTTTAAGTACAAAAAGCATCTTTCTTATTGTGGTAAAAAATGGCTTTGCACAGTCTCTGTATTGTTGTTGCTGGTAGGTGCCATCAAAACAGGTATAACCCGTATCCTATGAACAGCAAATCTGAACCCTGTCCTATCCTGTGCCGGCCTCACACTTCCTGACACACTGTAGCACACTGTGGCACTCACCATGTTAATCCAGCTGGTTAAGGGTCTTCCTCTCTTTTGCCACCCCTGCATCTTTCTGAGCATCATCTCCCTCTCCAAGGAACAGCCTCTCTTAGCAACAAGCCCAACGTATGTGAAGTGAAGCTTCATTATCTTTGCCTCCAAAGGCACTCTGGCTGTACCCTCTCTATAAGACCTGTTTGTTCTCTTGGCCATCCATGGATGCTCGGTGTTCTTTTCCACCACCATAGCAATGGCATCAATTTTTCTGCTGTCTTCCATGTTCACTGTGCAGCTCTTAGAGGCATAGCTACTGAGTGGAAATACCATATAGCCTGAATTAGATGCACCTTAGTCTTCGAACTGACATCATTAGTCCTCAATAATTTGAAGAGGTCCTTAACTGTAGACTTTCCCAATGCAAATTATCTCCTGATTTCCTGACTGCTAGTGCCAACGTTTGGTTGTTTTTCTGATATTTTTTTTTCAGCCACAAGCAGGAGTCAGCTGACTGGACTTGCCAGATTTAGCTAACAATGAGCTAAACAATGGGCTGGGGGTCTCTGGTATATAGTCAGCTAGCACTTGGTAGGCAAGCCGGTTTTAAAAATGGCGGTAGGGCCTGAAGGCCTCAGGTCCTTGGGCCAAGTGTTAAGTGATTTTGGGATGAACATTCTTCTAAGTGGTACAGCAGTGGTCTATTTGCTGTACTGAAGTAACTCAAAGTTGCTGCTATGCTGAACACAGTGCCATATGTGTGTCAAGCAACATAATGGTTACACATCATGGGCAGTGTTTAGTGAAGGTTCAGGTTTAGAAGCAGGAGTGGCACCCTCTTCCTAAACCACATGCCTCTGGAAACTCTATGAACATAGAGAAATGATGGTGGTTACAGAACAGGGTTCAGGTCTTGTGTTCATAGCGTCTCTATGAGTCATACCAGACTTGATAGAACTTAACAACAACAAACTGCCAGCAGTGTTAATTGTGGATCCAAGTAAGATGGAGTTGACAGTTTCAAACTTTTCTTCATCATGATGTTACCTATCAACCCAGTGTTAAGAATCTTTGCTCTCTTGACATTGAGATGCAATCCATATTGAAGGCTGTATTTTTTGAACCTCTGCAACAAGTGCTTCAAGTCCTCCCCACTTTCAGTAAGCAAGGCTGTATCATCTGCATAACGCAGGTTTTACTGCTGAGTATTCCTCCGATCTTGATGATATATTCTTCATTATACAATCTAGTGTCTGAAATAATTTGCTTAATGAACAGATTGAATAGGTATGGAGAGAGAATATAACTCTGACACACTCCTTTCTTACATATGAATTTTGTAAGAAAATCAATATAAGACAAAAATGGGAAGTGGGGGCTACTGAGGAAAGGTCTACACAGTCCAAGAAGGAGCTCTTAAGTGAATGTGGAGAGACAGCTGAGCAACCTCTAGCTTTTGTCCTGTCACTGAGCCCCATGAGGGGGCCTAGCACTGTCTAATAAACTGGGTCCCAACTCATCATACTGAGCACCTACTGCAGTAGGTGTCCCTAAGAGTAAAAACAAAAAAAAACCAAGCAGCCTGGGCACCGAAGTCGAGTGCTGCTTTGACAGTTCCATATCAGTATGTCCTCTTATCTCACAGCAGTGTGTGTAACTGATTACTGACCTTAGTCTTTCATTTTTCACTTAAAGCAGACCAGTTATATGTCCTTTGGTCATTATGCCAGTTAAGGTCTCTTGCTGTGCTCCAGGTAAAGCTACCAGAATATTCTATGTACAGTGCGATCCACTGTACCGCATGTAATTCCCTCGCTGGATGGACAAAGCTCTCAATTCCTTTCCCTTGTCAGCCTATCAGGGTCTTGATTATCTCTGGAATTCCCTCTGTGTCTTAATCCAGCAGAGCTAAAATTTGTTAACCTCAGGTCTCTGGACAGGATGTATTTCTTTTGTGTATCATTCTTCGCTAAATCAAGCCTTGAATTTTTTTTTTTTTTTAGCTTCTTTGTGGAATTTTAGCTGCCCTATTTGATTAAATTGTGAATTTTTATACTCTACACATGCCTAGAAGCCTTGGGCTGTAGAGAACTTTTTACTATATCTAATAAATAAAATAAAAAAGGAACTGCAGAAATAAACCATGAATGCCATTTTAAAAATTTCCCAATAGGCCAGAAAGCCAGTAATTTAATTCTTTTTTTCTTAGCATTTTTGGAGAGTGAGGTTTTATCCTCACAGAAAAGCTAAAAGGCAAAAGCAACCCGAAAGTATTAAGTCCTTTTGTACAATTCTACTTTCAAAAGTATATCACTGCTAAAATTAACGCAACATCAGTAGCACTGAAAGGCCACAGGGACTTGCCAGTCACTACTGATTTAATTCATGGAAGGATAGGCAGTAGACAGTGAAAGTTAAGCAGCTCTCAGAAAAAGTAAAGTGAAAACAAAAAAAAAAAATTAAATGCTTGAAAGGTTCTACTAGATTGAAAGATTCTAAAACTTTCCAAAAGTAACATGACATAATACTATCTTGATTGTACAAAGTAAAGGATATGTGAAGCACATACTGAAGAAGATCAAATATTGTATCTCACCATCAAGAAAAGTCCTCGCCACTGGATCAATGGAAAATATCATGATAGAGAACATAGTGAAATTGTTCATGATTTCACTCGGATCCACAAGCAATACCCATGGTAGTGGCACTCAAGAAATCAAGAGGCCACTGGACCAACTGGCTTTCAGGGATCTTATTACAGAGAAGAGCCTGGCCCAGCCATGGAATTTTCAGCTGTTTCATATGCATGTGAAAGCTGAACAATGAACATAGAAGACTGAAGCACTGATTCCTTGAAATTATAGTAATAGTGAAGAGTATGGATTATCACGGACTGCTAAAATAACAAACTGGTCTTGGAGGAAGTGCAACCAAGGTGCTCCTTAGAGGCAAGAACGGCAATGCTTTGTCTTACATATTTTGAGCATGTTGTCAGGAGGGGTCAGTCTTAGAAGAAACTCAATCACGCTGGGAAGGTAGAAGGATTGAAAGAGAGGAAGGGCTATAACAAGATGGACTGACACAGTGATACCACAATGGACTTAGCGTGAAAAGATGGTGAGAAAAGCACAGAATAGAGCAAATCAGTCTTCTTATTCGCAGGGTCACCTTGAGAGGTAGTAGATTTGACAGCATCTAACAACAATGACAAAAAGGTCAAAAAAAGCAAAAGCAGGAATCTTATCTTGTAGAAAGTAGTTCAAATCCTCCAGCTGGTCTGCGAGAGAAGGATGGGCAATCGCCTCCCAAGGAATATAGTGACTCTGAAAACCCATCAGAGGGTCAGCTACGAGTCAATTCCAACTCAATGACAACTCAACAACAACACATCATCCATAAGCAGGACCGAACTCTCTGCCATGATAAAAAATAAGGTAAAGTAAAAATGAGATCCCATGAATTATACATTATATATACACATCATCATCAGTTGTTGTTGTTATTGTAGGATGTTACATATATAACTGACTATAATTTAGAAAAAAAAAAACTAATTCATAGTCCTTTATGCTTAGAAACACTTTTTTTTTAAATTATCAGGGAAAAAATCCAAAGAAAGTACACCAAAATACCATACTGCAAAGTTAGTCTCAAAATTCAAATTCACTGCTATGAGTCATAACCAGCTCACAGGTGGGTGGCCTTCCACTGAAGATCCAAGACTGTAACTCTTATAGGAGAAGACAGCCTATCTTTCTCCCATACAGCCAGTAGTGGATTCAAACCACTAGAGACATGTGGCCTTTGGATTCATTGTGAAATTCCCCAAGAACTATGTCACCAGAGCTCCTGCAAAATGACTTTTGAGATTTAAATTTATCAGGTAAAATTCTACAAATATAAATACATTACAGATATTTTATATATAAAAATGTATATGTATATATATGTACATGAAAATATAAAACTCAAACTTTAATAAATGTTAGTAATCCAGGTTAATGGTGAAATGTCACTCAATACAGATTATCACGTTACCTAGAAATACTGATAGACAGTTACACACAACTTCAAATGATGCTAGTAATCATGGGTACATTTTAAACTGCCACTCTAAGAATTCTCAGAATTTATAAAAGCAAAGGTCTTAAAAACAATGCTCCCTGTGAAAAACTGTCTACCAACACACAAATCAAATGAAGAACTTCTATGAGACTCATGTTTAAAATCCTTACTCTTAAAAGTGGTGTTTTTCATGTGTATGTTTCCAGTTATTTATCTCCACCAAAAAGGGATAGGGGGTGTGTGAAATATAGCTAAGTATAGCATGGGCAGTAGTATCAGACAAAACCTTAACCAAGTGTGCAATCAAAAAAAGGTTAACATTAGGAATAGCAGTCAATCAAAACATTTCAAAATAACATACCCATTTTTAAACCTTTTTTAACAAGAGCAAGATCTACTTAATAATTCAGTGAACAGTATTATACTGGCACACTTCTCTTTCCCTTTAGGAAAGGAGGAGAATGTGAATAATTCATCTTTTTCATTTCCATAACTAAGTTTAAGCATCAGTTTTGGTACTAGAAAATAAGAATTACTCATTTCTTCACCTGTACACTCAGCACCATCCCGATTTAAGAGTCCTGCTGCTTTCCCCTCAACCCCCCAGGGCCAGAGAATCCCACAGCTCAGCACTAAAGAGCAGATTTAGGGACTTGCAGTTTGACATGCAAACATACTATGCTCAAGAGTTCAAGGAACTCTGCATTTTTCCATTTTAATTGTGACTAACTGTTGACATTTCCATGCTTATTAGGGTACATAAAGTTTGAAATATATGCAAATGATAAATGAATTTCATGAAATATTTATGCCATGCCTGGAGCAGGACATTTAAGTGATGCAGTGAATTATTTGGTAAGGTTCTTCCAGGCTGAGTCCTCCATCTTTTTGTATGTTTTAAATCCCAGCCCCTAAACCTGTGATTCTTCAATATTAAGCTTGATTCAAGCCATGGTATTTCCAGTATGTAACCAAGCTACTCTTTGGAGACAAGGATTCTGGGGCTTCGTCTGACATACTTTGGACATGTTGCCAGGAGGGACAGGTCCTTGGAGAGGGACATCATGCTTGGGAGGGTGGAGGGACAGCGCAGGAGGGGAAGACCCTCTATGAGACGGACTGATTCAGTGACTGGGGTAATCGGGATGGGTGTGTCAGAGGCAGTGCAGTTGGCACAGGATAGAGCAGGGTTTAGGGCTGTTGTGCATAGGGTCGCTATGAGTCGCAAACGACTCGACGGCATATAACAACAACAACAACAATCGCAAGTTAGTATGGAAGACTGAAGAAGAATGAAAGCCTCTGAACTAGAGGTTGACAAAGAGTGCTAATCAGTCTGTCTTGGAGGAAGTGTAACTGGGGTTGTTCTATAGGCAAAGATGGTGAAACTTCATCTAACAGAGTCTGGGCATTTTTTCAAGGAGTCATTCCTTGAAAAAAGATACAGTGCCAAGAAAAGGTGAAGGACTGGCCAAAGAGAAGACAACCCTCATCAATGGGTTAACTAGCACAGGGTCTGCAGCAATGGGCCTGAAACCATGGAGAGCATGATGATGGTGCTGGCAAACGCAAGGCTTTTCATTTGTTGGTCACAGAGCTGCTAAGAGGTGTCAACTTCGTGGCACCTGACAAGAGCAGCCCTGTGGACCCATCACATCTCTGCTCACCAGCTGGACTTTCAAATAGCATTATTTACCTTCTTAGAGCCATTTTCCTGTCTTCATAATGACTTTTCGTATTCTTCGTGAATGATGGCCTTGCTATATCTCAAAACTTGTCTCATTCTCAGTCATTAATTTTTAATGTATAAAATCTACTCTTGAGATGGTTATCTAAATTCAGATGTAATATACCCATGTCAGTCTGGATACTAAAGTGCACCTGATCCAGGCCATGGTCTTCACCATTCCGCTCTATGCATCAGACAGCTGGACAATGAGTAAGGATGATAGAAGGAGAATGATGCATCTGAGCTGTGGTGCTGCAGAAAAGAACTGAATATACCATGGAGAACAAACAAGTTAGTCCTAGAGAGGGTGAAACCAGGCTGCTCCTTGGAGGCAAGGATTTTCAAGTTCTGACATACTCTGTGCATGTTGCAAGAAAGGACTATTTCTTGGAAACGGACATCATGCTTGGGTAGAGGGAGAGCACAGGAGAGAAAAATCCCTGGGTGAGATGGATTGACTCCATGTCTGAGGAAATGGCAGTGTGTCAAAGAAAATAAGATTGGCTCAGGGTACAGCTCAGTTCAGAGTTCTTGTACATAGGGTCACTATGAGTTGCAGGAACTCGACGGCACATAACAACAATAATTTACTCCAGGATGTATTTTTTTCTCATGAACTTGTTTCCATTTTCTTCAACTTCCACTTGAACTTGCATATGAGAAAGAAAAGATGCTCTGTTCTGCAGCAGGATCATGGCCTTGTTCTAACTGACTGAGTGGTGTTGATAGGTGCCATTGAACCAAGTATGACTTACAGTGATTGATGCTATGAACAACAGACCGGAACCCTGCCCTATCCTGTGTGATCCTCATCATTTTGAACACTGCTGCAGTCACTGGGTCAATTAATCTTGTTAGCTGTCTTCCTCTCCTTCGCTGGCCCTGATGTCCCTTCCCAAGTAATAGCCTCTTTTAGCTCATTTAGCTATATGTACAAAGTATGATGTGGTCATTTTGAATTCTATATACCCATGCAATGAGATCCATATGTATGTTGTCTTTAGGTGTCCTTGAGTCAACTTTGACTGACAGCAACTCACTGAACAACAGTGCAGAACCTCTGGCCTTTTCCAAGTTGGAAATTTTTTGTGGGCACAGTGACTCCAACAATGGGTTTGAGCATGACAGTGATCATGAGGATGACTCAGAATACAGGAAGCTTCCACATGTTATGAAAACTCACTGCTGTCGAGTCAGAAGCAACCAACAGTTGACCCTGCGGTGGGTTTTCAGAGGTTATAAATCATACAGAAGAGGACTCACCATCTTTCTCCCACAGAGCAGCTGGTTGCACAGAACCATGAACCTTCGGGTGGCTGTTGTTGTTAGGTGCCATCAAGGCAAGTATGACTTCATGGTGACCCTATGAACAAAAGATCTGAACCCTGTTCTATCCTGAACTATCCTCACACTTCCTGACACACAAGAGCCCCATTGCAGCAGTCATATCATCAGTCCATCTGAGTGAGGGCCTACCTCTCCTTCACTGACCAGCCACCCTTCCCCACATCAGGTCCTTCTCCAAGGAATAGCTCTTCCTAGCAACATGCCCAAAGTATGTGAGGTGAAGCCTTATCATTCCTTCCTTCAAAGAGCACTCCACTGCACCCTCTCCAAGACATTGTTTGTTCTCTTGGCCATCCATGGATGTTCAGTGCTCTTCTCTAACATGAGAGCGCAAAGGCATCAGTTCTTTTCCTGCCATCCTTATTCACAGTGAGCTCTCCGATGCACTTGCAAGTAACTGGAAAGACTATGGCCTGAATCAGAAGCACTTTAGTCCTCAAACTGACATCATTGCTCCTCAATAATTTGAAGAGGTTTATAATTGCCGATTTCTCAGTGCAATGTGTCTCCTTATTTCCTGACTGCTTGTGTCAGGGTGTTAATTATGGATCCAAGCAAGATGAAGATGTTGACAGTTTCCATCTCCTCTCCATCATGAGTCTATCAATCCAGTGGTTAAGAATCTTCATTTTCTTGACATTGAGATGCAATCTATACCAAAGATTACATTCATTGATCTTCTGAAACAAATGCTTCAGGTCCTCTGCACTTTCAGCAAGTGAGGCTGTGTGGCTTGAGCCTGTGGGTAACCAGCACAATTCCTTCCCCATTAAACCTACAGAGCTCCTTGTGTATGTTGTTGTGTGCTATTAAGTTGGAACTGACTGAGAGCTGACCCTCCAGCATGTTTTCAGAGGCAGTAAATCACATGAGAGGAGACTGCTCATCCTTCTTTTATGGACCGTCATATATAATAATTCTTTATATTGTAGGGGAAAGGTATTTGCAATGAAAAATTAAGCATCTTGTAAAGTTCTTCCACATGTTTTCCAGTGGATTTTTCTCGCCAAGGTCACGTTTTTCAATTACTAGTCCTTACTCATTTCCAATATTCTTATCAATCACCAAGAACTAACAATACATCTTGATTGCATGTTGCTCAGTTTCAGACAGAGACAGCAGACGTTGGTAGAAATTTCTTATTCCTTCATCTTTTGTATTAGTGCTTGGTGTATAAATGTGAGTAAACAGTTGTATTAATTGGTCTTTGTCTAGATGTATGGATATTATCCTGTGACTTAAAGGCTGCACTTACTCTTTCTGCTGATGAATGTAATGTCTATCAATTTGTTGATACTAGAGTAGTAAGCAATTATGTTTTCCCAATCCAAAATGGCTAATATCAGTCCACTTCAGCTCAATAGTGCTAAAGCATTCCATTCAATTTTTTACAACCTTCAAATTTTCCTGGATTTATATTTCAGATATTCCGAAGCCTAATTATCCATGATGTATGCAGGGTTCTCATTTTCATTATGATACATCAGCAAGTGGCATCAATTCTTTTTCTTTCATCCTTATTCACTGCCCAGCTGTCAGATACACAATAAGGAATTATGGTCTGAATCAGGCGCATCTTAGTCTTCAAGCTGATATCAATTGTTACTCAGTATTTTGGAAAGGTCCCTGACAGTGGACTTGCTCAATACAGTATGTCTTCTTGTCTCTTGTCTGCTGTTACCAAAGGTGTTGATTATTGATCTAAGTAACATGAAATCATGGACAATTTCAAGCCTTTCTCCACTGGCTTGTGACATCAAATGCACACACACACACACACACACACACACACACACACACACAGAGGTTAAAAATAAACGAGCCATTTCATTGCCAACACACCCTTTTCCAGCTTCAAAAATACTCACTAAGGGCACACAGAGCAACAACTAACAGAAACCCAGAGCAAATGCACCTTACGTAAAATAGAATTGGCTTTTCTCCACTAACAAACACCCTAAGGGAAGTGGATTTGAGATTTGATCAGCAGGTCTCTAATACAGAGAGGATAATTTGATCTCCCTCTCCATTTCCTCCTGATTTTAAGAGTTTGCTCTTACTCCAGGCATCACATCCAAATCCAGGATGGAAGGGAGTATGGGTGATATAAGCTCAGTTTTCTCAGAAAATGAAAAATGCCCACCTTAAATACTGTTAGCTCACTGTCATTGAGTCAGTTTGAACTCACGGACTCCTCAGAAGAGCTGAGAGCTTATAAATCCCAATGGAAGGAGACAGCTGGCCTTCCTCCCATGGAGCAGCAGGAGGATTTGTAAAGCCAGAGCAACAGTCTTTTGGTTAGCAGCTGACCTGGCCACAGGCTACAACATCGAAGCTCAAGAACACCGTCAGCCCACTTGAGTGCTGAAGGAGGGCCCATGCACCAATCTATTTGAAATTGCTCAAGTAAGTGGTTTTCATTTGTTTGTAATTTCTTCTTTTCTCTAAAGAAAAATCTGTTAACAGTTATGTATGGGGAGAAAAACTAAAAATGTTAAGTTCCAATCTCTAGGAAAATATTTAAACATTAAAATTCTTAAGTTTCAACAAAAATCACACAACACAAAGCCAGCTAAGGAAGGGCCAATTAAATGGGGAGGGGGCGGGGGGACACACAGAAACTACCCATATCGAAGCCCAGACAATGGAGTATTATTTGGAGGCAAAGACGGCAAAGTGTCATCTCTCATAATTTAGGTATGTTGTTAGGAGAAGCTATTCCTTGGAGTGCTTGGAAAAGAGGGTCAGAAAAAGAGAGGAAAACCCTCAATGAGACAGACTGACAGAGTGAGTGCACCAATGGGCTGCATGCACTGTGTCAGAGATGAGGAGAAGGGCACAAGCTAGGTCAGGGCTCAGGTCTGTTGTTCATAGTGTTGCTATGTGGTGGCGTACTTGAAGGCACTTAACCCCAAGAACGAGAAAATTATGGGACAATTCAAGGAAAAAATTGTTCTCAGAAGGAGAAGAGGAAGAATAAGGAACAAGAATAATGTTTTTAGATCATGTAGATAACTACCCAGATTTGACAAAATTATCTAAAGTCACACTGTCAATAATAAACTCCAAAAAGGATAAACCCAAAGAGCTCCACACCAAAAAAATTATAATAAAATGGTTTGGGGTTTTGTTGGTCTTTTTTTCAAAAAAGACTCCTGGAAGCAGCAAGACAAATATGTTTTAATACATAAGGAATTTTTAAGAATATTAAATGCCAATTTCTTCTCAGAAATCATGTAAGCTAGAGGAATAAACCATTGAAAATGCAGAGGAGGTGGAAACTATCAAACAAGAATACAATATTCATTAAAACTTTCTTAGGAAAGAGGGTAAAACTAAGAAATTAGCAAGTAAACAAAAGGAAAGCAGAAGAAGCTTATTATGATGAGATCTGTCCTACAAGAAAGGCTAAAGAGAGTCTTAGATACATGAGAAAACACTAGACAATAACTTAAATGGATATGAAGAAAAAATATTTTCAGGAAAGACAATTTTAATGGTAAACAAAAAGACCAGTTTTATGGTATTTCAGGTTTAAATACTTGAGTTCTATTTTATTTTAAAGGAATAAATGCAAAAGAAATAATTGTACGTTATTTGACATAGAAAACAGACATGGTGTATGACAACACATCAATGGGGAGATAGAGATGTATAGAAATGGAATTTCTGCAAGGTGATAAAGTTAATAATCTACATTTAAATGCGAAATCTATACTTGGACCAGGATGCAGTCATCGGAACAGAGCAAGGGAACACTGCATGGTTCAAAATGGGAAAGGTGTACACCAGGGATGTGTCCTGTCTCCACATCTTTTCAATCTATATAGGGAACAGATTATCGGAGAGGCTGGGCTCTATGAGGAGAAATGTGGCATCAGGATTGGAGGAAGACTCATTAACAATCTGCACTATGTAGATGACATGACTCTGCTTGCTGAAACTGAGGAGGACCTGAAGTGCTTGCTGCAGAAGATCAAGGACTGCAGCCTTCAATATGGCTTGCAGCTCAACATCAAGAAGACAAAGATTCTCACCACTGGGCCAACTGGTAGCATCATGACAGAAGGTGAAAAGATTGAGATTGTCAACAGTTTCAAATTGCTTGGCTCTACAATCTAACACTGTCAGTACCAGCAGCCAGGAAATTAAAATACAAACTGCATTGGGAAAGTCTGTTGTCAGAGATTTCTCCAAAGTACTGAAGAGCAACAATGTCAGTTTGGAGACTAAAGTGTGCCTGATACAGGACATGGTCTTTCAAATTACATCAGAAAGCTGGACAATGACTAGGGATGATAGAAGGAGAACTGATGCCTTTGAACTGCGGTGTTGGAGAAGAGCACTGAATATACCATGGACTGCTAAGAGACAAAACAAACAAGTTCATCCTGGAGAAGGTGAGACCAGGCTGCTCCTTGGATGCAAGGATTCTGAAGCTCCGAACGTCATACTTGGGAGGGTGGAGGGTCAGCACAAGAGAGGAAGACCCCAATGAGATAGACTGATTCAATGACTGGGGGAATGGGGATAGGGGTATCAAGAGACTATAAGATTGACTCAGGATAAAGCAGATTATAGTGCTGTGGTTCATAGGGTTGCTATGAGTCGCTGGGGACTCAATGGAACATAACAATAATAATAATAACAACAACAACAACAACAACACATTAAATATAACCTTAATGGTGACCACAAAGAAAATAGCTAAACAAAATATATATAAAAGAAAAAGGAAATAAAAATTATTCAGTGAAAAAAAAAAACCCCCAAAAAACCAAAAGTATAACTCATCATGAAAGCAGGGTAGTATTAAAGGAAATGAGACAAAAAAATACACAAACACAGAAATATGACATAGAAATCTTAATGGTAATTACTTTAAAAGTAAATTGATTAAATTCACCATAGGCAGAGATAGACAAAATGGGAAAACAAAAGAGAGGAGGGGGAAAGCCATGTCTATGCCTTATTACTGATGACAAAACCTTGCTTGCTGAAAATGAGGATGATTTGAAGCATCTGCTGCAGAACGTCAAGGCCTACAGTCTTCATCAAGAAACAAAGATTTTCGCCACTGCACCAACTGACAGCACTATGATAGATGGAGAGAAGACTGAGGTTGTTAACAATTTCAGCTTCCTCAGGTACACAATGAACACGCTTGGTACCAGCAGCCAGGAAATCAAAAGTTCAATTGGATTGGAAAAGTCATGTGATATGAGTGATACTGTATGATAATTTCCACACTCTGCTAGGTCACGTTTATTTTGAATGGGAATAAATATGGATCTCTTCCAATCAGTTGGCCAGGTAGCTGTCCTCCAGATTTCTTGGCACAACCTGGTGAACACATCCATCTGTGTGTTGAAATATGTCAACTGGTATCAATTTCTGGGGCTTTATTTTTCACCTAGTCCTTCAGAGAAACCAAAATTCCTCCTTCATCACCACTGCTTCTTGATCATATACTGTTTCTTGAAATGCTTCTATGTCAGCCCATTCTTTTTGGTATAATAAAATCCTAAAAACACTTATTCCAACTAGTTATATAAGAAAATGGTGCCCTGGTAACAAGCATTGTGCTGGTAACCAAACGGCTGGTATTTCTGACCCACAAACCATCCCCTGGGGAAAGATGAGGCAGCGTGCTCCTGTAGGAATGCTGGGGTAGAAGCCTCAGAAACCCGACGGCATGGTCCTACTTCCTCCTATGGGGCAACCATTAGTCAAACTGACTTGACAGCAGTGATTTTATAAAATATCTCTGCACTTTTTAATTTTGGCATTCGTTACATGAAGGATGCAGATATACAGTAAACCTTATTTCTGATCAATCTATCAAAATCAAAGTAGAGAAAGTACCTTTTAAAAAATACAACAAAAAACCTCAACAACAAATGTCTTAAATCATCACACAAAACTGCAATCAAGATATTCTACAACTATAAAATGAACATGACCACTTCACTCAACTCATAGATGCTTACATGCATAATGTTCTTGAATTGTCTACACTTGATTTTATCAACAATAATCTCTGAGAAGAATGGGAATCCCAGAACATTTGATTGTGTTTTTGCAAAACCTATACTTGATCCAAGAGGCAGTCATCAGAACAGAGGAAGGAGATATTGCATGGCTCAAAATCGGAAAGGGTGTATGCCAGGGATGTATTCTGTCTCCATACCTTTTTAATCTGTATTGCAGAACAGATCATCCAGGACACTGGGCTGTACGAGGAGGAATGTGACATCAGGATTGGAGGAAGACTCAACAATCTGCACTACACAGATGACACAACCCAGCTTGCTGAAATTGAGGAGGACTTGAAGTGCTTGCTGCAGATGGTCAACAACTGCAGCCTTCAATATGGATTGAAGCTCAACATCAAAAAAACAAAGATTCTCACCACTGGGGCGAATGACAGAACCATGATAGATGGTAAAGAGATTGAGATAATTAACAGTTTTAGTTTACTTGGCTCCACAATCAACACTCTTGGTAACAGTAGCCAGAAAACCAAGAGACAAACTGCATTGGGAAAGTATGCTGTCAGGGACCTCTCCAGAGTACTGAAGAGTAACAGCGTAACCCACATAACCCTCAATCTTTTTACAGATGGGCAATCTCTTCCCACACAATTTACAGCTTATGAAATCCTGCTGTTGGGTGAGCTATGAGTCATTTGTGACTTGATGACATTGATGTAATGTGCCGTCATGTCATTTGTGACTCATAGCAACCCTATGTACAATAGCCCTGAAACATGCTCCATCCTGCCAACCTTATTGGTCTTCAACACACCTACCCTTCATTTCCCCTTTCACCGAATCAATCCTTCTCATCAAGGGTCTTCCGCTTTTGCACTGTCCCTTGACCCTAAGAATGACGTCCCTCTCTATAGGACTGGTCCCTCCTTGTAACACGACCAAATTATGTCAGGTGTTTGGTTCTTTTTAATAAAAAGTTCAAGTATTTTACTAAAAGTACTTTTCCAAGTCCATTTTGTCTCAATTTTTCCATCTAAAAGCTTTCATTTTGTCAGGTAAATTGAAATTGTAATACAATCAAAATTTGAAAGCAGGAGTGGCATCTAATTCCTAAACAACATGCCTCAGGAAACTCTATAAACTTTGATAAATGTTGGTAGTTATAGAAAGGCTTCTGGCCTGTTGTTCACAGGGAGGGTCACGATGAGTTGTACTCAACTCAAAGGCAACCAATAACTCCATATGTTATGTTGTTATTATGTACCGCTGGGTGAGGACCAACTCAAGAGTGGGCCCTCCAGCGAGTTTTAAGACTCAGTAAATCACCTGGGAAGAGATGGCTCATCTTTACCCCATGGAGTAGCTGGTGGATTTGAACCATGTTCCTTTGGGTTTACAACACAAATCCTTTCAACTAAGCCATGAGAGTTCTCTACTGTTCACCTAGATCCTTAACACACTGCCACACACTTTCAAATTGACGACCATGCTTAGAAACACTTTTTTTTTTCTTCCAATGTATTACCATCATTTGCGGCAATGTGTTAAATAAGTAATTTTTCATATATAAGTTCTTTCATTGATAAAGAGGTAATTTTTTGAAAGTTTTAAAAATTATTTCAGCCTAACCTGTTACTAAGAAGAAGAATGTCCTCCTACATAGCCACAATATTATCACATTTAAGAGGTGATATTGTCAATTTTACAACAATCATTTTCATAATATTTTCTAATTTATTTTCTTCATGTCTATCAAATAGCTTTCTAAAAGAGATTAATCACTTAAAGCATTGTTGTTGTTGTTATTATGTGCCGTCGAGTCGCCTGCGACTCATAGCGACCCTATGTACAACAGCCCTAAACTCCGGTCTATCCTGTGCCAATCGCACTGCCTCTGACACTCCCATCCCAATTATCCCAGTCACTGAATCAATCCACCTCATAGAGGGCCTTCCTCTCCTGC
>NW_006399900.1:3353290-3355550 GCF_000299155.1 Elephantulus edwardii
GAGTCCATGTTTTCCAACTACTGAATCTTCCTCTTTGTTCCCGACTTTTGCATTCCAGTCACCCATTATTATCAATGCATCTTGGTTGCATGTTCGATTAATCTCCGATTGTAAAAGTTGGTAAAAATCTTCTATCTCCTCTTCCTTAAAGCATTACTGTTTCAAAAATAATCGAATCACAGGGAGCCATTTTTCACCTACACACATAACTCCTTGACCAAGAGATACTCAAGAAAGATCTTTATGTGAAAATTGACAGTGTGAGAAAATGCTGAATGACCCTATCAGATTACAGAATGGAAAGTAACTACATCATTACACAATTTACAAATTTCTCTCAAATAATTTCAAATCCGCTGAGAATCATGGTCCAGCTAATTGACACGCAACCTTAACGATGGCACAGCCGTCACTATCATCATCTATCCCCTTGGCTTTCATAACTGTCAGATACATGCTGTTCACATATAAAACAGTCAAATTGCAGAATATTTACTCTTGGCCTTAGTGGGAAATGTCAGACTACTAATGAGAGTAATAAATGAGAAGTATATATAACATTGTACTGCCAACTACTAATATTTGTGTTGGATGTGTTAAATATAGAATTCTCTTTTGATAAAAGTTTGAATCAACACATGCAAGGGCCTACAAAATCTACTCAACATTTTCTAAAAAAAATGTAATACTGGAATCCCTAAACACATATTCAGATAACGGAAGTTGTTAGTAGATTTCTTTTAAATATTTTAAATAAGTAGAAATCTACTACTTAAAAGACACATTGAGCTTATCTAATTTGAAATTGCAAATTAGCCTAAAGGTAGAATAAAATATCAAAATAATCAGTGTCACTGAGTCTCCAATGAACTAACTGGGAAATAATTAGCACAAATTGCCCCCTCTTAATGATAATGAATAGGCTGGGTTTTACTATATTTCTCAAAGGTTAAGAATAACGTTATTTATGTATATTTTATTCTTTCCTTATGAATGTAAGTGCTATTTAAAGGCTCAAAAATAATCCTTTCTCTCAAATATCTGATGACTTTGAAACATTAAGATTACCATGAGGGGAAGCAAGTTGACAGCCATAGAAAGAATTCTAAAATCTGCTATGATCATTATAATAAGTTATGAAATTATTTATTTACCCACATTCCCCAAGTGCTGCTTAAGTTCTATTTAAACTAATCAGTCTATATATATTCATTCCGTCTTTGCCTTCATATGATTTAATTTTCCTGTCCTTTTTGCAACATTATAATTATGTACTTTGAGTTTACTGTAACTAATATTAGTGGTTTTCTCCATATGCTCACAAACTAAAGGAACAGAGAGCTTTTTGATCACCTAATCAGTACCCTCAGGAGCAAAAAAAAAATTGCTAAAATATGGAAAAAAAGATCTTCCCCCCTCCCCTCATCCCTTTGCACGAGACGAAGAAACAAATTCCTTGTGTGGCTTTAGTTACATTCTAAAACTTCATAAACATCTTTTAACATAAAATTCATAAAGTACCGAGTATTGTACTTCCAATTGTGTGATGACACCAATCTTTATCAACAGGTATGTGTTCCCGAAACCGAGCCACATTTAACAAGAAATAGACCAGCAAAGTAACTATGGCCCTTTTTAAAAGGAAAATGACACTGTTTACAAAGAGGAGTTTTTGTCTTAGTTTCCCCCTATCTTTCAATACTATGCTTTACAGCTAAATATGATTTCTAGTTCTCAAAATCTGGTAGTTGTTTCAAAACAGCTTATAACTATGTGTTATTGATGTATTATCCCATACTATTTAGAAAAGTCCAAGGAGACAAAATACATGGGATTCCCACTAGGAATACCCTTTAGGAAAGAGCTACTGGGTATTTAGGAAACCTAGGTCCAAAACATAACTTTGATTTAATCCCACCTGAATTTCAGAATCATTTCAGGAACAGGTTTGAGGCCTTGAACACTAATGAGCGAAGACCAAGATGAGTTGTGGGAGGATGTCAAATGTATCATACAGGAAGAGTGCAAACGGTCATTACAAAGACAGAAGAGGAAGAAAAGACCAAAATGGATGCCAGAAGAAACTCTTAAGATTGCACTGGAGCGTAGAGAAGCCAAAGCACAAGGAAGAATTCAAGATACTAAAGAGCTGAACAGAAGATTCTAAAAGGCTGCTCGGAATGACAAAGCAAAATACTACAATGAAATGTGCGAGGAGCTAGAGTCGGAAAATCAAAAGGCCCTAACTCGCTCAGCATTT
>NW_006399900.1:3357078-3380312 GCF_000299155.1 Elephantulus edwardii
AGGAGGGACCGGTCCTTGGAGAGGGACATCATGCTTGGTAGGGTGGAGGGACGGCGCAGGAGGAGACTGATTCAGTGACTGGGGTAATCGGGATGGGTGTGTCAGAGGCAGTTCGGTTGGCGCAGGATAAAGCAGGGTTTCGGGCTGTTGTACATAGGGTCACTATGAGTCGCAAACGACTCGACGGCACATAACAACAACAACAACAGGTCCACTCTATAAAGCTACCTTTCTGCTGCTTGCTGCTCATTTCCACCTAATCTGATAACTCCATATCATTAGCTTATTCCTAATCAATAAAATCAGTAACTCAGTAACAACAGTTTTTCTCAGCATTAGACAATGATATGGGTGACATAAGAAGAATCGATTAATGCCTTTAACTTGTGCTGTTTGAGAAGAATACTAAATATCCCATAAATTGCCAAAAGAATGAACAGGTACATCTTGGAAAAAGAGTAGCAGGGTGGTCCTTGGAGGCAAGGATGGCAAAACTTCATCTCCCACATTGTGGATATATTTCCTAGGAGAAGCTATTCATTAGAAAGGGGTATCATGCTTGGAGAAGAAGTGTCAGGCAGAGAAGGGAAGACACCAATGAGAAATGTGTTGGAGGTGATGAGGATGGCACAGGACAGGCAAGGGTACAGATCTGTGTTCCTATGGTCCCTATGAGTTGTACTTGATTCAGCTGCATGTAACAACATGAAAGTGTCCACCCACCCATGAAAACCACCTATTGGTGTTAGTGCCTCCAAGCATGTAAACGGTAATTTGGGGTATGCAGCAAAAGAACTGCCTATGTCCTGTCTGTGCCCTTCGAGCAGCTTCTCAAAGACTTCCAGTCCAAAGTTGAAGATATGCTCGGATAGTAGGGCAGCAACCAGCCTATGGGCCTAAATGGGAATGAGCAAGTCACATAGCATATTTGTAAGCTAACGCCAAAGCAATTGTATTCTTCCCCCTCTTTAACTTTATTTACATTCAAAACGAAAGGTGAGCAGTAGGAGTAGGATCACAGACTTGAAGTGCAAGAGAGAAGCACATTTTCACTAAAAAGATACAGGTCCTTACATGGCTTGCAGGCAATTTATTAGATTTTTCATTACTGTTATGAATGCAAAATGTTTGTTGAAACAGTCTATGAGTGAAGAAGGTGTAAATCTTTTCAAATGGTTGCTGCCCCAGTCAATAAATGGGGGGTGGGGAGGGGTGAGATGTTTTAAATTTGGACTCATTGCAGTAATTCTAGGAAGTATTATTTAAGTAATCACTCCAGCCTTCCACATAAGCTTTATGGCACCATGTGATATACAGGATGTGATCTTTTCTTTTTTTAAAAAAAAATTTTTTATTTTTATTTTATTATTTTTGTGTGCGTGTACCGTCAAATCAGATCTGACTGGTACAGGAGGAGGTTGTCCCTCCTTCCCCGGCAGAGCATCTCGTGGATTTGAACCATTCGCCTCTGGGATTGTAGTTGCAGCTCCTTGCCACTAGGCCACCAGAGCTCCCCAGGATGTGATCTTTCCTTAAGCTTCTATGAGAGAAAGGGCAGACGATGAAAAAAGAGGGAGAAGCTGTATTTCAGAGCTCACCAACACCACTGAACAAAAAAGGGGGGGGGGCAGATAGGAGGAGAAGAGAGCATTTTATTCAGTCATGGCTTTTCTAATGTTGAACATTCTTAAAGGTTCTCAGAAAACCACATTCATTTTTAGAATGAAAGTGCATTCTTATTTTTAAAACTTCTGGACATTTAAAAATATTCCGAGAGTTGGCATATATAAATAAAGAAAAATACTAATATTTTGTATGTGTAACTTTGTGATCTTCTATAAAACATACTTTAAGCCTATTGCTATGGTGTCAATTCAGAAGCAAACCTATTGCACCAAGGAGAAATGTACCACAGATGTCATCTCTACAGCCAACTGTATCTCCTTCAGAACAGCTGGTGGCTTCAAACTCCCCAAAACTTTGAGTTAGTAGCCAAGCATTTAGTCATGTGTTGTTAAGTGCTGTCTAGTGAAGTAGAACTCACAGTGACCTTGGAACATCAGAGCAAAACCCTTCCCTAAATTGAGTTATCCTCAGCATCCTCACCAAATGCAAGTCCACTGTTGCAATCACTGTGTCAATCTATCTCCTCCACAATCTTAATCTCTTTTGATGACCTACTTTTCCTAGCATGAGGGTTTTTTTCCCAAAGATTGGGCCTTCCTGACAACATAACCAAAGTATGTGAGACAAAGTTTCACCATCCTTGCCTCGAAGGAACATCCTGCTTGCACTTTATCCAAGATAAATTTTTACTTCTGGCAGTCCAGGCTACATTCCATACCTTTTGCCAATACCACAATTCCAAAGCATCGATTCTTTGGTCTTTGTTCACTGTCCAACTTTCACATGCATATGAAGCAAATGAAAAATAACATAGCTGGGCCAGGCACTCTTTAGGACCTTAAAGAGGTCCCTGACAGCAAATTGGCCCCATGTAATATATCTTTTGATTCCTTTAATGCCACTACCATGGATGTTGACTGTGGATCCAAAATTCAGTATTTTCAACATTTTTTTTCATGATATTTAGTACTGGGGAGGATTTTTGGTGTCTTAATGCTAAGCTGTCATCCATATTGAGGTTGTACTCTGACTTCCTTCAGTCATCGTGTCAAGTTATCTGCACTTTCTGCAACCAAGCTTGTGCCGTCTGTGTAATAGAGGTCATAGATGAGTCTTCCTTCAATCCTGGTGCCACATTCTTCATCTTCATTAAAGTTCTCAATATATAGCTAGAAAGGAAGCTCTGGTGGCCTCGTAGGTAGGAAGTTGAACTGCTAACTCAAAGTTAATTTGAATACACTAGTTATTTCATGGTGTAAAGATGGGCTATTTCCTCTCGGGCAATTTACAGTCTCTGAAAACTCACTGGAGTCAGCCACAAGTCAGTCTCGACTCCACAGCAATAATTAATACAGACTGAATATGTACAGAGAATAGATACAATCCTGATGTACACTTTTCCTGATTTTAATCCATATGGCATATGTGTGTTCTCTTCAAACACCTGAGATTTTGGTCAATGTACAAGTTTCAAGTGACCACAAACGTTCTTTGGACTTCCTATTCATGTTACCATTATTCTACATTTATTATTATTTACACAGTCAGTATCAGAAGTGAAAACTAGAAGAGGTGCTGATTGTGGGACAGACCATCAATTACTCATGCACAAGTTCAAACTAAGGCTAAAAAAAAGTTAAATCAAATCCACATAAAACAAAATTTTACTTTAAGTCTATCCCATCTGAATTTTTAGAAATTTTTAGACCATCTCACAAACATATTCAAGGCCTTAAACACTAATGAGTGAAGACCAGATAAGCTGTGGGAGGATATCAAGAATATCATCCACGAAGACATTACAAAGACAGAGAAGGAAAAAAAGACCAAGATGGATGTCAGAAGAGTCTCTTACTATTGCACTAGAGCCAAAGGGAAGAAAGCAAGGACCTGGACAGAAGATTTCAAAGGGCAAATCAGGAAGACAAAGCAAAGTATTATAATGAAATGTACAAAGAGCTAGAGTCAGAAAATAAAAAAGGCCGAACTTGCTCACATTCCTAAAGCTGAAGGAACTAAGGAACAAATTCAAGTCTTGAGTTGCAATACTTAAGGATACTGTGGGCAGAAAAATGAATGATCAAGAAAGATGACAGAAGAAGAAAGAAGAATGCAGATTCACTGTACCAGTAAGAAGTGGCTGACACAGAAGAAATTTCATGAAACTACATATGATCAAGAGGCAATGGTGAAGGAGGAAGTTCAAGCTGCTCTAAAGAACAGGAAAAAAGAAACAAATCCCCAGGAATTGATGGAATACCAATTGACAAATTTCAGTAAACAGAAGCTACCTGTGGACGTGCTCATCAGGTTGTGCAAAGAAATCTAGAGAACAACTATCTGGCCAAGTGACTGGAAGAGATCCATATTTATCCCCATTCTAAAAAATGGTGACCTGACAGTGTGTGGAAATTACTGAGTAATATCAGTAATATCACACGCAAGCAAAAGTCTATGGAAGATTAGCCAAAAATGACTAGAACAGTACATCAACAGAGAACTACCAGAAATACAAGCTGGGTTTAGAAGAGGCTGTGGCACTAGAGACATTATTACGAATGTCAGATGGATCTTGGCTGAAAGCAAACAGTACCAGAACAATATCTATCCATGTTTCATTGACTATGATTTGAATGAGTGGATCACAATAAATTGTGGCTAAACTTGAGAAGACTGGGAATCCCAGAACACCTGATTATGCTCATCGTCCTATATTAAAACCATGAAGCAGTCCTCAGAACACAGAAAGGAAACACTGTACTGTTCAAAATCAGGAGAAGAATGTGTTAGGGATGCATCCTATCTCCATACCTTTTCAATCTATATGCAGAACAGATCACTCAGGAGTCTGGGCTTGACTGGGCTTTATGAGGAGAAATGCAGCATCAGGATTGGAGAAAGATTCACTAACAAGCTGTAATATGCAAATCACACAACCATTCTTGCTAAAACTGAGGAGGACCTGAAGCATTTGCTGCAAAAGGACTGTAGTCTTCTATACAGATTGAAGCTATACATCAAGAAAACAAAGATTCTCACTACTGGGTGAATAGGCAGTATCATGATAGCTGGAGAAAATATTTAGGTTGTTAACAATTACACCCTGCTTGGCTCCACAATCAACACTCTTGGGATCACCAGTTAGGAAATGAAAAGAATAACTGCACTTGAAAAATCTGCTCTGCTGTCAGATTTTTCTCTTCTCTAGAGTACTGAAGAGCAACAATGTCTGTCTAGAAATGAATGTGTGCCTAATTCAGGCCATGGTCTACACAATTACTTGCTATGTCTCTGAGAGATGGACAGTAACAAAGGAAGACAGAAGAAGAATCGATGTCTTTGAGTTGTGGTGCTAGAGTAGGGTATGAAACATACCATGGACTGCCAAAAAAACAAATAAGTCTGTCTTGGAGAGAGTGAAACCAAGGACATTGAAGCCTTGCCTCACATACTTTGGGCATCTGTCCTGGAGGGACAAGTCCTTGGAGAAGGACACCATGTTTGGAAGAGGGGAGGGACATCACAGGAGAGGAAGACCCCGGATGGGATGAATTGAAACACTAACTAGAATAGTGGGGTAAATGTGTTGGGAGTCAGTGAGACTGGCTCCAGATAGGGCATGTCTCAGAGTTATTGTGCGTAAGATTACTATAAGTAACAGACAAATTGATGGCACATAACAACAACATAGTAAGTGCTTTTGCATATGCATAATTAATAAAATATAGATAAAAGTCTTTCTGGTATTCTCTTATTTTATGTCAAGATCCATCTAACATCAGCAAGGCCTCTTTCTTCTAAATCCGGACTGAATTTTTGAGTTTCCCGTAAATTTTCTGCTCCAGACCTTTTTAAAATAATCTTCAGCAAAAATTTGTTGTTTTTAGGTGCCACTGAGTCGAGTAAGACTCATAGAAACTTTATAAACAAAATAGCTGAACCCTGTTCTATCCTGTGTCATCCTCACAATTCCCAACACATAAAAGTGCATTGCGGCACTCACCGTATCGATCTACCTGGTTGAGGGTCTTCCTCTCCTTTGCTGACCGTCCACCCTTCCCAGCATGATCACGATCTCCAAGAGTTAGCCCCTCCTAGCAACATGCCCAAAATCTGTGAGGCGATGCCTTATCGTTCTTCCCTCCAGCTGCAACCTCTCCAAGATGTATCTGTTTGGTCTTTTGGCCGTCAAATAACAATATCAATTATTACTGATATGATTAAATAATGTCCATGTTCAACTATACCTTGTGAATGGGGAAAAAATATATGGTCTCTTTTTTCACCTGTCACGAAGACTTAAATAGTCATGATTGTTGTTGTTGTTGTTGTTGTTGTTAACTGCCATCAAGTCGCAGGTGACTCAAAGCGACTCTAGAAAGAGAGTCCTCAACATTTTAATGCCTTTCATCCTCTCTCCAGGTTCATAGGGTTTCCAGAGGCAAGCTATTATGGAAATGGATGCCACTCCTGCTTCCAAGCTTGTTTTAATCTGGGAGCTCCATCCGACACTGTCCGCCATGGATAAACAACCATTAATGCATCTGACGCATCACTGTCACTGTGTTCAGCCTCACTGCAACCACAAGTCAATGCTGTATGGCAAGTGGACACACCAGGGCTATATGACCTACAGGAATGCTTGAACAAAAACAATGAAAGACAGACCCAAGGGCCACGGATTAGATGTCACCCACCTTTGACTTGGTAGCATCTCTTTCTGTCCACTGGGCCAGCTGGTCACTCTCTGTGTTGATGTTATTGTTGTTAAGTGCCGTCGAGTCACAGGCGACTCATAGGGACCCTTTGCCTTGGTAGCCAGTCATAATAGAATGACATTTATTATTCATTTAATAAAGAACTAGTTCTATTTCTTTTAGTTGCTTGAATTATAGCCATGGGAGAGAATAAAAATCTTTCCTCTTAGAGTTTATACAATGCTGAACAGAGAAGCTGAGGGTAAATAACTAAAAACTTAAAAAGTCAAACTGACAATCATTGCTGTTGAAGCAGAACAGGCTCAAAAACCAACACTCCACTGGGTTTCTGGTGCTGCAAACTCTAAGGAAGGAGAACACTCGCCTTTCTCTTGCAGAGCCATTGGTGGATTCAAAACATTAAAAGCAAGGTGTCTGGGTTAACAGCACAACTCCTAATGGACTACACCACACAGGAAATAAAGAAATGCCAAGAAGAAATACATTCCACAGGAGGAGAGTAGGAAAAGACGTGGCCATTTACAACTATAAAAATACCCAGCCCAGGAAACCGTAAGAGTCAGTTCTGTTCTCTCCCATAGCGTTGCTATAAAGCAGATCTAACTCAAGCCACTGTGGCCATTATTCACAGATTATCCCCTTTTTTTGGATGACACCATAAATTATGATGACATCTCCAGTCTGTCTTGTGTAAAAACATCTCTTTACCAACACAGTCAAAAGCAACCTCATTCTCCCTTTATGTTTTAATGTTCCATGTACACGTTTTACTGGCAGGAAGTTCTAAGTCCTTTAGAAGCAGAAACTCCTGGCTATTCTGCTGCCTCTTTTCCCACATCTACCGATCCCTGGAGAGGGATTATCATGCTTGGGAGGGTGGAGGGACAGCGCAGGAGAGGAAGGCCCTCTATGAGGTGGATTGATTCAGTGACTGGGATAATTGGAATGGGAGTGTCAGAGACAGTGCGATTGGCACAGGACAAAGCGGAGTTTAGGGTTGTTGTACATAGGGTCGCTATGAGTCACAAGCGACTCGACGGCACATAACAACAACAACAACAGCCATATGCAATTCACCATCAAGTGCCCAAGATTCTCTCTTTGAGCCTCTGGAATTGGGCCTACCTTTCTATACAATCTAGTATTGCTTTGACCTCCAAATTAGAAAGAACTCTAATGCAGTGTTTAAACGTTGTGGCAACCCAAAAGATCAGCTGTTTAACCTACCAACTGGTCTCTCTCCTCCAGTCTAATCTACATCAGAGTGACTGATTCCAAAAACCTTCTGTAGTTAGTCACTGTACTGCTTGTCTATCTATTTGACTTGTAGTTACACCACGTTTTCAGACAGACTGTGTCCTTTGGTTAGATTGCTATTTGCCAAACAAGTCCAAGATTTTTCTCTTCTTGAAGGGATCTCCTTCCTATATGACAATGTCTTTAGTCTCCCAACCACAAGACATTGTCTATTATTTCTTTTTAACACCTCTATTTTTACTTTATGATGTTTTTGTTTTTAGGTGCTAACTAGTCATTTCTGATCAATATGTACAATAGAATCAAACACTGCCTTAACCAAATAAATCCTCACACCCTATCTCTCTCATCACCCTGGACTCAGAGCTGAACCACAGCTGCCCCTCCAGTTGGCTTCTGAGAGGTTTTAAGTTGCATGGGAGGAGACTGACCATCTTCTTCCCACAGAGCTGCTAGGGGGTTCTGACAACCAGAGCAGCGTCACTCTGAGTTAGTCAGTGGGGAGTTAGTGCAACTACTTACAGAATACGCCAATCGAACTCTCTTCGTAACAGCTGGGCAGACTGTTGCAGCCTAAGTGCCAATTCATCTCAAGGAATTTAATTATAAAGAATTTCATAACAGTAGAATATATGTAACATAATTAACCAAGCACATTAAAATATATACCCCTAAACTATACCCCTAATTCTTTTTTCATACATTCTTTCTCTTGTTTAGAGCTTTACCATATATGTTATGTATAAGAACATGATGCTTGGTTTTGCAAAGTTAGATTTATAATGTGTACTGATGACCAACTATGCAAAGGCATTATACTGTGTGGATCACAACAAATTGGGGCTAACACTGAGAAAAAATGGGAATTCTTGCCAAAACATTGATTGTGCTCCTGCAAAACCTATACTTGGACCAGGAAGCAGTTATTAGAATGGAGCAAGAAAACACTACACAGTTCAAAATCAGGAAAGAAGGGCATCAGGGATGCATCCTGTCTCCATACCTTTTCATGAAGCATTTGCCACAGAAGGTCCAGGAACCTTCTGTAGTCTTCAATACAGATTGAAGCTAAGCATCAAGAAAACAAAGATTCTCACCATTGGGTCAATTAGCAGCACCATGAGAGATGGAGAAGAGAAGGAGATTGTTAACAATTTCAGCTTGCTTGGTTCCACAGCCAACACTCTTGGCACCAGCAGCCAGGAAATCAAAAGACGAATTGTACTGGGGAAATCTACTGTCAAGGACCTGTCCAAAGTGCTAAAGAACAGCAACTGTGTCTCAGCCAGGCCATGGTCTTTGCAATTATTTACTATGTATCAGACAACGAGTAAGGATGATAGAAGAAGAATTGATGCCTTTGAGCTGTGGTGCTAGAGAAAAGTATTGAACCACCAAGAGAATATGGACCACCAAGAAAACAAACAGGTCTGTCCTGGAGAGAGCAAGACCAAGTTGTTCCTTAGAGGCAACGATTTTGAACCTCTGTCTCTCAGATTTGGGGCACGTTACCATAAGGGAATAGTCCAAGAAGACCACCATGCTTGGAAGCATAGGAGAGGAAGACCCCAGACAAGATGGACTGACACCGTAACTGGGGTAATGGGGGTAAATGTGTCAGAGACAGGGATAGTAGAACAGGACAGGGAAAGGTTTAGAGTTACTGTGCATAGGGTCGCTATGTGTCAACTCAGCGCACATAAAATCAACAGTAACAACTTCACTACTTATTATTTTCTTTATATTTAGTGTTGTTTTAAGATTCACACATGCAAATGTGTCAGTGAAATACATTCCTTTTCACTGCCATAGAGTATTCTCCTGCTGATGGACATGTGTTTCTCATTTATCCTAGGTAAGAAATGTAATGCTAAAAATATTCTTCTGCACACTGCCTGGGCACATACATGACGATTTCTCAAAGCTAGTATCTAGGGCTGGATTTTCAGGCTTGCAAGGCATGCATATATTTTACTATTCATGACAGCAAATATTGTCTCCACAATGATTATTCCTATTAAAAAGGAAACAAATGTCTAAAATGTAGTTACTTTACATTCTCTAATACTTCTATCTGAAGTCTTTGGTAGTCAAATCAAAATACTGCTATTTTAGTTAGCACACAATCCCTTATATAAATACTTTTATGTGTTTCATATTATATTTGAAATCTGAGTCAAGAACACATTCCTTTAAGAAGGATTAATTTATTTCTGCTAAATCCATGGGAGTTCCAACTCTCTGGGTCTATTACATGAAAATTGTCACCTGTTCATTTGAAAATATAATTTTGGCTTTAATGTTTTTCTAGCAATTTAGATTATTTGTCGTCAGAAGATTCCAGGATCTCCATTTCATGAAACTGCCAGGAATGGAAGTCCCTGTATAAGCTGAACTTTCAGTTCATATTTATTATATTGTACAGGTTATGTACTGTATATCTGTCTTCTCTATTATTTTAAATTGCTCATGGGATAGGCAAAATGACAGAGAAAAGACTGAAGCTGTCAGTAGTTTCATCTTAGATCCACAATTAACAGCAGCCAAGAAAAGAAAAGATGTGCTGCATGGAAAAAATACCCTGTCAAGGAATTCTCCAAAGTGTTACAGAGCAAGGATGTCAACTTAAGGACCTTAAAGTTCCTTAGAAGCAAAGATGATGAAACTTCACCTCACAAACTTTGGGTATATTGCTCTTAAGTGACTTAATGAAGTCATTGAGTTTTAATACTTTCTCCATGTATCATGGTGTTGCCTTTTGGTCCAGTGGCTAGGATTTTTGCTTTCTTTTTTTTTTTAGAACATAATTCACTTTATTCGTTATAGAAAATCCACTAGGTGGTGGCCACAGCTGGAGCCTGAGTCCTCTGCACGGAGACTCTGGTGTGATTTTTGCTTTCTTGACACTGAAATGCAACCCATACTGAAGGCTACCATGTTTAACCTTCTGCAGCAAGTGCTCCAAGTCCTCTTCACTTTCAGCTAGTGTGGCTGTGTTGTCAGCATAGTGAAGGTCAAGAGTCATCCTCCAATCCTGGTGCCACATTCTTCTTCATAGAGTCCAGCTTCTTGAATAATCTGCTCAGCATCCACATAAAATAGGTACGGAGAAAGGATACAACTCTGACATACATCCACACATCTTTCCTAATTTTAAATCATGTGGTGTTCCCTTGCTCTGTTCACACAACAGCCTCTTAGTCTAAGTATAGGTTTTTCAAAAGCACAATTAAGTGTTCTGGGATTCTCATTTTTCTCAATGTTAGCCATAACTGGTTATGATCCACACAGTCAAATGCCTCTGCATAGTCAATAAAGCAAAAATAGATATTCTTCTGATATTCTTTGCTTTCAGCCAGGATCCATCTGACATCAGCAATGATATCCCAGGTGCCATGGCCTCTTCTAAATCCAGCTTGAATGTATGGCAGTTCTCTGCCTGTGTACTGCTCTAGCCAGTTTTTAATATTCTTGAATAGTATTTTGCTTGCATATGATATTGCTCAATAAAGTATGTCTACATTCTATTGGATCACTTTTCTTGAGAATAGGAATAAATATGGATCTCTTCCAGTCAGTTGGTCATGCAGTAGTTCTCCAAATTTCCTGGCATAGACTGGTGAGTACATTCAGGGCTGCATCTATCATTTGAAATATATCAACTGGTATCCCACCAATTCCTGGGACCTAACTTATTGCCACTGCATTCACTGAAGCTTGAATTTCTTTCTTTATTACCACTGGCTTTTGATAATATGGTACTTCTTGAAATAATTGTCTGTCAATTCTTAGTGATTCTGTGCAGGACATTCATCTTCTTTTGATTTTTCTTGGATCATTCAAGATTTCTGCCCACACCATCTCTCAGTTATTATTATTTTTAGGTGCCACTGAGTCAAGTACAACTCACAGAGACCTTATGAACAACAGATCTGAGTCCTATTCTATTCTGTCTCACCTTCACAATCTCTGACACACACAAGCCCATTTCTGTAATGTCTGTGTCAATTCACCTGGTTGAGGGTCTTCATCTCCTTCGCCGTTCCTCCAACTTTCCAACCATGTTGTTCCTTTCTAAGGAATAGTCTCTCTTAATAACATGCTCAAAGTATGTGAGATGAAGCTTTGTCTTCTTTGCCTCCAAGAAGCACACTGCTTACATTTTCTCCAAGATTTATCTAGGTCTACAAAACCCCCCCAAAGGAAATAAAATAAAAACATATAGAGCATATTTTACACATTCTTATCATAATAAGGGAACTGTGCTGGTGTATTCCACCAACTATGAGATGCTGCACTAACCCAAAGATAGTTCAAACTCTATGTGGCGGTTCGAATCTACCAATTACTTCGCAGTGGAAAGAGGAGCTATCTTTTCCTGTGCTGTTTACAGTCTCCAAAAAAATCCACTGAATGGTCAGTTATGGATAAGGTTCCAACTTGACAGCAATGAGCTTTTATTTATCATAATACTGTTGTTGTTGTTGTTGTTGTTGTTAAGTGCTGTTGAGTCACAGGGAACTCATAGCGACCCTATGAAGAAGAGTCCTCAACATTTGTATGTCTTTCACCCTCTCTCCAGGTTCATAGGGTTTCTGGAGGCAAGCTATTACAGAAGTGGATGCCACTCCTCCTTCCAAGCTTGTTTTAATCCACTTCTGTAACAGCTTGCCTCCGGAAACCCTATGAACCTGGAGAGAGGATGAAAGACACCCAAGCATTTGAAGACTCTCCTTCATAGGGTCGCTATGAGTCACCTGTGACTCGACAACACTTAACAACAATAACATCAGCATATTGAGAGAGATCAGCTGGCCGAGTGAACAGAAAGCAATGCTACCAAGCCAAAGGTGGGTGACTTTTAATCTGCGGCCCTCTGGCCTGTCTTTCATTGTTTTTGTTCAAACATTCCTCTAGGTCATATAGCCCTGGTGTACAAGTTGCCGTACAGTGGTAATGTGTGACTGCCGTGAGGCTGAACACTGTAACACTGATGTGTCAAATGTGTTAATGGTCCATTACCCAATGCGGACAGAGAGTAAGGTGGAGCTCCTGATCATAATACTACAGACACTATATTCTGAAAATATTCAGTAATAATCACATGGATTATAGGCTGATAATGTTACTTACTTCAGAAACTGAAAGAAGAGAAAACGGAATTTATTCATAGATAAAATTTTATCAACAATCATTTAACATTAAGCAGAAACTAAAATACAATGAGACATAATGTTGAGAACTGGCAGAAAGCTAGAATGCCACCCTCAACTTCACAAACCACACATGAATCCACAGTCTGCACAAAAAAGAATGATTTATGAAACTAAGTTCTTTCAAAAATAGCCACAAATAAGAAAAGTCACATCTGAAACACTGAAAATGTTTTTATATGTGCGTAATCACTTAAAAAGCACAACTATAAAGGAAATTTATTTATTTTTTTACTTAACTAAGCATTCAGACTATAATCTGTTGGTTAGCATGAAATATTATTAAGGTACTATTTTTAATCTAGCCAGTTTTATAAGTTTTGTATGTTACACAAAGTAGTATGTGGTTTCCCGCCTCCTTTCTTTTCTTTTCAAATGCAAAACCTTGTTATTCTCTTTTATTCTTCCTATATTAAGTAAAACCAAAGCTCCAGTTCTCAGCATAATGGCAATGATGAGAAGTGGAAACAGGAAAATGGCAATTCTTTACAGTGCATTTCCATTTTATTCTATTAGACTTTATCATATTCAAGTATCCTCTATCAAGCGAAAGGTAGAGCACAGTGAGATTGCAACAGGATGCTGTAAATAACTGCAATATACAATTGTAATTACTGTTGCAAGACAAAACATGTATGACTGAACGAAACCAATTTTAAAATACCCTTTATTGAAATTTTAAAAACATTAAAGATATTTTCATTTATCTCTGATGGTTAAAAAAAGTATTTTAGTCACTACACTTAGAAAAACCTTATTAAATATATATGAATCCTATAAAATTATTAAATAAGAAATTATACTATTATATAGAGAAGCAGCACAGACAGCAAACATACCATGACTTTTTTATTTTTTTTAAAAGAGGGTTCTTTTAACTTTTCTATAGATGGTTGGGCTTCTAGTGGCACAGTCTGCAGGAAGCTGTGCAACTAACCAATGGTGGTGTTCCTTTAGTGGTTCAAGTCCACCAACACCTCTGCAGTAGACAGGCAAAGAGTTGATATAGATGGTAGTTACATAATAATGTTGCCATTAGTAAAAGTTAAATGTCAATTAAAAGAAAGTGATGCAATAATAGTAAAAGAGGATATGGGTAAAATGTATAAGTAGATTATCCACAGAAAATTGAAGAGATCAAGATCTCTGTGGTAAATTTGTTACTCTCATCTGTATTACAGAAAAGACAAGTTAAAACTAGACATGTATTTTTTTTTTCCATTCCTGGTTTTGGAAATTTTAGAGAGTGTGATTATAATCATTATTAAAAAGTATCCAGAGAAAGTATTCAAAAATTGCAAAATTACATAGATAAAAATTGTGGGCAATTCTCAAGAGAATGAATAAATAAACTATTAAGTCATGGAATATCCAGTAATATATAAAGTTCCATAAAGAGTATTATGGTGTGCAAAATAATATATTAGACAGTTCCCCAAAAATTATTTAAAGATCAAGAAAAAAGACACACACACACACACACACTTCATAAGGACACACACCACACCTGTAAAAGCAGTTCTTTCTGGCAAAAGAATGGGTCATAGATGAATGAAAAGAGCATGTTTGATCAGACTGCTTTTCCTATGTATGTAATGTAAAGGGAACATTTAGATAATCTATTTTTCAGCAAAATCAGGAAGCAATAGCTAGCTTCATTAAAAAAATATCTAACAGAAATTCAAGGTTCACCATTATCAGTTCTAACTTAGAATCTTACTTCTTGAATAATATTATTTACAACTGTACTTTAACATAAATAGTTCTGTTGGCTCTGTGAACTACACTACATAATGGACAGAACTGTGGAGCAAGATGAGGATCAAGGGAACCTGAAATCATGTCAGAACTGTCAGACCGCAGAGGAGCTTTTTAAACCAAAACTAAACCCACTAAACCCCTCACCTTCGAGTCAAATCCAATTAGTTTTCCAGTCTTCACTGGAGCAGACAGTCTATCTTTCCTCCTGACAAGTGACTGGTAGATTCTAACTGCCAATCTTTTTTTTTTTTTTTCAGCCGAATTAACAAAGTTTATTTCAAGTTCGAACCTGGGCTCCCGCGTGCTGACACAGCAGCATCCAGCCGAGAGCCAACTGACAATCTTTTGTTAGTAGTCCAGCAAGTTATCCACTCTATTACCAGGGCTCCTTAATACTTTACACAGGTTTAAGGGACCATTAGATCTGCCTCCTCATTTTACCCGCAAGGAAACTGAATGCACAGACAAGTCAACTCATCACACTACCTGTGAGTCAAAAGAAGAACAAACAAAATCTCATTCCTACCCCAATTCTGAAGCACTTGGCTTGTGGGAAGCTAAAGTCTACTGGAGAGTGCTAACCCCATTCAAATTCTTGACATAAGCTCAAATTCTGTTTGAGTTCCTTCTGACCTCTATCTGCCATGTAGCTTTGCCATCATGGACATACAGTCTGAAATCCCATCAGAACTGTCAGACCTCAGGGGAGTTTTTAAAATAAAAACTAAACTCCCTGCCTGTGAGGCAGTTCCAACTCTTGGCGATCTTCTACCAGGTTTTCAAGGCTGCAAAGCTTTACTGGAGCAGACTACCCATCCCTCCTCCTGACGAGTGGCTGGTGGATTCCAACTGCCAACCTGTTCTTAGCCGTCCTATAAGATATCCCCTATACCATCAGGGCTCCTCAGAGGCTTTTACAGGATAAGCTATTACTTGCTTAGGATGTCCCTAATGATTCCCAGAAATTCTAGTTCTGGTTGAATTTAGCCAGGCAGCAGACTCCACAACTCATCCTGTAAACTCTTAATTTGTAATTGTGTACATATTTCAATCAAGATTGCTCACGCTCTAAGGCAGCCTTGACCACAATAGTGTTTAATAGGTGGTGGTGGTGGTGGTGGTGGTGTTTGCTGCCATGAATCAACTACAACTCAGGGTGACTCATGAACAACAGATGGGAACCTTTCCTTATCCTGTGCTGTTCTCTCAATCTCCAACATGCTCAAGGCCACTGTCACAGTCACTCTGTCAATTCATGTCATTGCTTAGACTCTTTTAAAATAAAAACTCACTGCCATCGAATCACAAATGACTCACAACTGACCCTCCAGCTGGTTGCCCAAGGCAGTAAACCTCATGGGAAAAGAAGGTTCCTGTTCCTTCATCAGAGCCACAGGTGGATTCAAGACACTAAAGAGACTCTGCCTTTGGGTTGGCAGTGTGACTCCCTCTGGACTACGCCACCAGAGCTTCCTTGTGAAAGAAAGCACTGTCTAACAACTGGTGAACATGGCTGGCATCACTGCTAATGTTTTTCCTCATTCTAAAATGACTTTTCTGTCTCTCTTTGTCCTGTGTATATGTCTTCAGAGTTTCTGTAGAACAAGTTGTAATTTGAGTTCTAATTCGTCTTGTTTCACCTAGATTAATTTTATTCTAACTATTGTGTAAATACGACTTAATTAAGTAGAATAACCACTTAAGGGATTGAGTCAAATAGATATTTCATAGAATTTAGTGTGGTTAAGAATTCTATTGCTCTGGCTTCTTTTACTTTTAAGAAGTGAAACCAGTTAAGTGACTTGTTATATTAATCGAGTTTGAGATGAAGTTTAGAGTGGTAGCCAAGTGGCACAGACTACATTGTGTCCCGTAAATATGCATGTTGCAAATCCTAACCCTTGTATCTGTGGTTGTAACCCCACTAGGTTATGGGTTTCTTTGTTATGCAGATGAGGCAACAGCCAGTAGTAGCCTATGGTAAGTGAGAGGGACGGGGGAGGGGCAAATCCCTACAATGTGATTTACAGCCTCTGAAAACTCGCTAGGGTCTCAGCCATGAATAAGTGGCACAAAAAAACCCCACAGCAGCATATGGTATATCTTTTTGAGATATGAAAAGTACACATTAGGTATGGAGAAGCAAGAAGAGTTTGAAGATTGCCCAAATGAAGACTATCCAAGAGCAGAAGCTCAAAAAAGAGATGGACCCTCCTCCAGAACTTATAGGCAGAAAAAGCCCTTCTCTAGAGGTGACATCCTGAGCCTGGACTTTTTCTCTAAAGTCAACATCTTGAGACAGACATTTTCAGGCTCAGTACCACATAAACAAGACAGCAGGTGTCTTGACTCGTGAGCCACTGTTGTTGTTATTGTTTTGTACCATAAATCAGAACCGACCCATAGCTTACCCTCCAGTGGGTTTGCAGGGGCAGTTAATCACATGAGAGGAGATGGTGGATTCGAATCATGTGCCTTCAGGATTGCAGCACAGCTACCTGGCACTAGGCCACTAGCTTTCAGCATTACATAATAATTTCACTTTTTTTAAAATTGCAAACAGTGTGCAAAATTTTCTCGAAAGAACCTTCCTGGCTGACTCCGTGACTCTGAGTAAGTCACCACACTGAAATTTCTTTAACTGTTAAATGGCAGAGACTGGTTACCTGAGCTCTGAAGTTTCTCATTCTTTTCAAAGAATCTGGAATTTTTTAAGTTGGGGGTTCAATATGCATTAGGTAGTAATATACATCCAAGGGTAAATGAAATACTGGAGTCTAACTCTGGGAACACTTTTAAAGAACTATAGAGAAATTACAACAAAGTCATTAAAAATAAAACAGTGAAACTCAGCAGCACATTAGGATGAGCCCATATCTGAAGAGGTAGAACCAGCCTATGAATCTGTGGTTTACAATTCAATAAAATCCTTCAGGTGATTCATGACCGTGACTGCTTCTGAATTGGGCAACCTCCAAAGTCAGCAGCCTGCCTGCCTGCTTACACCCTGAACTCATTAGCCTTCCCAGACACCCCTAAAATCACATAAACTGCTTCCTTGAAATAAATCTCTCTGTATACATATTACAATGTGGTACTAGGGATATTATAGTTAATGTTCAACAGATCTTGACAGAAAGCAGAGAGTATCAGAGGCAATGTCTATCTGTGCCTTTTTATTTATTTATTTCTTAATTTTATTTTTTTGTGTGTGTGTACCGTCAAATTGGATCTGACTGGTATAGGAGGAGATTTTCCCTCCTTCTCCAGAAGAGCGTCTGATGGATTTGAACCACTCTCCTCTGGAATTGCAGTGTAGCTTCTTGCCATTAGGCCACCAGAGCTCTCTTACTTGCAAAGGCTTTTGACTGTGTGGATCACAACAAACTGTGGCTTACTCTGAGAAGAATGGAAATCCCAGAACATATGATTGTTCTTATGCGAAACCTATAATTGGACCAAGGGCAGTCATCAGAACAGAGCAAGGAGACACTGCATGGTTCAAAATTGGGAAGGGTGTCCGCCAAGGATGTATTCTGTCTCCATACATTTTCAATCTGTAAGCACAACAAATCATTCGGGATGCAGGAAGAATGTGCAGGATTGTTGGAAGATTCCTCAAAAACCTGCGTTATGCAGATGGCACAGCTCTACTTGCTGAAACTGAGGAGGATCTGAAGCACTTGGTGCTGAAGGTCAAGGACTGCAACCATTAATATGGACTGAAGCTCAAAATCAAGAAAACAGATTCTCACCACTGGACCAATTGGCAGCATCATAATAGACGATGAAGAGATTAAATTAGTTAACAGTTTTAGTTTGCTTGGCTTCACAGTCAACACTCTTGGTACTAGCAGCCAGGAAATCAAGAGACAAACTGCACTAGGAAAGTCAGCTGTCAGGGACTTCTCCACAGTACCGAAGAGCAACGATGTCAGGTGGAGACTAAGGTAGGCCTGATCTGGGCTATAGTCTTCACAACTGCATGCCATGCATTGGAGAGCTGGACAGTGACGAGGGATGATAGAAGGACAATTGATGTCTTTGAGCTGTCCTGCTGGAAAAGAGTGCTGAATATACCATGGACTGTTAGGAGACTCCTGGAGAGGGTGAAGCAGGCTGTCCTTGGAGTCAAGGATTCTGAAGCTTCGTCTGACATACTTTGGGCATGCTGCAAAGAGGGACCAATCCTTGGAGAGGGACATCATGTTTGGGAGAGTGAATGAACAGCACAGGAGAGGAAGACCCTCGATGAGATGGATCAATTCAGTGATTCTGGTAGTGGGAGTAAGTGTGTCAGAGATAATGAGGTTGGCACTGGATACAGCAGGGTTTAGGGCTCTTGTACATAGGGTCACTATGAGTCGCAAGTGACTCGATGGCATATAGCAACAACAACAATATACATATTACAGATAGCTCTAATGGCCTAGTGGGTAGGGAGTTGTGAGGCCAACTCAAAGATGAGTGGAAAACCCTTGGCAGGATCAGCTATATCTGACTTGACAGCAATGAATCTTTGTTTTCTGTATGTGTATATATAAGCTTCACTGATTTTTGCTTCTGCTGAAAATATAGCCCTAAACCCCCTCCATTTATTCTATCAGTTACACCTTTATACAGGTGAAATAAACTTTATCATTTAAGTGGACTTCTGTAATTCAAAGAAAGCTTCAGAAGGAACTCTCTGTACCTCTACCCGAATGTAACCACAGAAGGCAGTCAAGCGAAACCAAGAGATGTGCCAGGAGACGAGAAGAAAACAAGTGGTCAGCCACTGATCAGGGTGTTCCTGCCTGCAACTAGGTAGAGTGCCACGAATGTAGTGTCTGTCTCATAGAGCTTACAAGTCGGTAAAACCTCATTTAGATAGAAAGACACCACTTGCTTAATGTCTACTTACTGATAAACTTCTTTTGCATAGTCTCCAACAGTGCTTGATGAGCATCCTCAGCTTGCAAAGCATGTGAACATTCTCGAGCCAGTATGGTGCGAACGAGATGCTCTCCACATCCTAGAAATCCAAAGAAACCAAGAACAGTTGAGGGAAAAAGCATTAAACACCCTTCTCATCTCATGGACATTGAAACACCCCTACATATCATTTAATAGGTTAGGTTAGAGAATAATTCAGTGATGGATGAAATGATTTTGATGAGCCATCTAGTAATTTTAATAGTGGGATATGGCAGTAGTTAAAGAAATACAAGACTATCCAATGTCTAAAGGAAACAAAGATAAAAATAAAAGGAAAATTCTTTCATAGGACTGATTTGCCTAATACAGGAAAATCACTTTCTCACCTACAAATTTCCCAAGATTCTGTTTCATTCCCACTGTCTCGCAATTAGAAAAGACTAACAGATATTTTGTTGTTATTGTTGTTTTTCAAACTCATTTACTCATCATTTGGTTACATTCCACTGGTATTAATCTCCTAGTTGGTGAATAACTACATGGGACCTTGGGTCAAAGTCATTTTTCCTTTCAGACAAACATAAACACACCCACACACCCCACCCACTACCTGAGCAGGGGAAGAATCTTAAGAGAGTGAGTAAATCTGAATTCTCCTTTTTATTGCAATGGCCACCACATCAACACCTACATAAAATAATTTACATAGTTTTCAAAGGTGAAGAGTTTAATAGTTTGGGAGTTTTTTATAAGTGTATTTTTTTTGTACAACTTTTTGTTCTTTTTTTATTTTTAAATTACTTTATTTTATTATTTTTGTGTGTGTACCATCAAATCGGATCTGACTGTTATAGGAGGAGATTGTCCCTCCTTCTCCAGCAGAGCACCTGGTGAATTTGAACTGTAAACCTCTGTGATTGCAGTGCAGCTTCTTGCCACTAGGCCACCAGAGCTCGCCTATAAGTGTATTTTAAACACTTGTGGTGGACTTAGCGACCCATTCAGACACAGAATGACAGACACAAGTGGAAAGAGTACTGCTGCCTGGAATCTCATTACAACTTCTACCAGTGAAACAAAGAGAAAAAGAAATTTCATTACAGGTTAATAAGTTAAAGTAACAGATTTAACAACTTTTTTCTTGGAACTTATTGCTATTGGGAGATGCCTTCCAGTCCGTTTTGACGGGCAGGGAAGCCACGTGACAGAATAGGGCTGTGATCATTATGAAAGGACCATTGGAGGTACAATGGTCAGGCACTCAGCTATTAAGTCAGACTACAGACTAAGACGCTACATGGGGCAATTCTGCTCTCTGTCCTGTGAGTGAGAACTGACTCAACGGCACACACATTAGGCGTTACAGGAGCAGACTGTCACCTCTTTCTTCCAAGGAAGGCCTAAGTGGGTCTGAGTGGCCAACATTCTAGCCAGCAGTTGAGCACTTAACCATTTGCATAATATCCAGGCCTCCTTTTTCTTAGAAATAGATAACATGGTGAAAGCTACTTTGATAAACACTGGAAAGGCAAAGGAATGCTAAGTGCTGCTTGACATGTATATAAATCAATTTCCCTAATTAAAAGCTCTTATCCAAATAAGAACAGAAGGATGAAAAATATCATTATGAAGATTCCTTCATTTAAAACTTTTAAAATTATTCCTGTCAACAGGGCTGTATTTTATATTATTATTATTATTATAAAATCAAGTCCTAAGGAAATTCACAGACAGAATATCAAATTATCCAAGCATTTAATGACACTTAAAAAAAGACAAGTACATGGTCTAAAGAGCACCTCAAAGACAAAGCATCTCTAGATTCCACTTAAGATTCCTCAACAGTGCCAAGGAGAAAGTAAAGAGTATCATTTTTCACATCATTAACAATGTACACACATATACACATACACATAATAGTGATAAATGGGGGAGAGAGTCCTTGTCATTATAATACACACATGAATCAAAAAGGCTAAATGAACTTTTAAATAATATCTAAAAGTTCTTAACTCCATGAAATTAAAACCAGTAATAAAACAAATTGTGGTTAACCTTGCAGAAAATGGGAATCCCAGAACACTTGATTGTTCTTACGTGAAACCTCTACTTGGACAATGAAACAGTCCTCAGAACAGAGCAGGGAAATAAATAGCACATGGTTCAAAATCAAGAAGGGAGTGCATCAGGGATGCATTCTGTCCCCATACTTTTTCAATCTGTATGCAGAACACATCATTTGGGAAGTAGGGCTTTATGAGGAAGAGTGTGGCATCAAGATTAGAGCAAGACTCATCAATAACCTATACAATATGCAGATAACACAGCCTTGCTTGATGAAACTGAAGACCTGAAGCACTTGCTGCAGAAGATCAAGGACTGCAGCCTTCAATATGGACAGAAGCTCAACATCAAGAAGGCAAAGATTCTCACCGCTGGGCCAGTTGAATTGGCAACACCATATTAGATGGAGAAGAGATTGACGTTTACAATTATAGCTTGCTTAGATCCACAATCAACATTCTTAATACCAGTAGTCATGAAGTTAAAAGATGAACTGCATTGAGAAAATCTTCTGTCATGGATCTTTCCAGAGTGCTGAAAAGCAGTGATGTTAGTCTAGAAACAAAGGTGCACCTAATCCAGGCCATAGTCTTCTAATTATTTATTTTGCTTCAGAGAGCTGAACAATGACTAAGGATGACATAGGAAGAATCGATGACTTTGAACTGTGGTGCTGGAGAAGAGTCCTGAACATACCATAGACTGCCAAGAAAACAAATAGGTCTGTCTTGGAGAGAACGAATCCAAGTGTTTCCTGGGAGGCTAGAATTTTGAAGCTCCACCTCACAAATTTTGGGCACGTGGCTAGGAGAGACTGACTAACCCTTGCCTGAAAGCGTAGAAGGACAGCACAAGAGAGGAAGACCCTGGATGAGATGGAGAACAATATCTGGGGCAATGGGGGTAGGTGTGTCAGAATTAGTGAGACTGGCTCAGAGCTGCTACTCAACGCCAGATAACAACAATAACATACTTATTGGTTGTTTTATTTAAGCCTCTTGTTTAGAGTCAACAAGACCTCAAGGAGACCTTTGTATTTAAAAGTCAGTTGTTATTATATTTTCAAGGAACATTCTTTTAAGTGGTGGTACAGCACTCTTCGGTCAATATGCTGTACTCGGGTAACCTGGGGTTACTGTGATGCTGAACCTTGTGCCAATGTGGTGTCAAATGGCATAATGGTTGCCCACGGTGGACAGCATTTGGTGGAACTCCCATTTCAAGACAGATCTGGAAGCAGATATGGCATCTACTTCCTAAACAACATGCCTCTGGAAACTCTATGAACTTTGAGACATGATGATACAGAAAGGCTTCAGATCTTTTGCTCACAGGTTTGCTAGAATCATGCTCAACTTGGCAGCAATCAACAAGTACAACTGATGTAATAACTGGTTCTGTTCACTAGTATATACTGGCCTTGCTGCTCTCTCTCTCACTCCTTCTCTCTCCCCCTCACAGAGAGATAGTTTTACATAACACGTAGAGGTTGTTGTTGTTATGTGCCGTCGAGTCGTTTGTGACTCATAGCGACCCTATGCACAACAGCCCTAAACGCTGCTCTATCTCCAACAAACCCATCCCGATTACCCCAGTCACCGAAACAATCCATCTCATAGAGGGTCTTACCCTCCAGCACTGTCCCTCCACCTTCCCAAGCATGATGTCCCTCTCCAAG
>NW_006399900.1:3382292-3388278 GCF_000299155.1 Elephantulus edwardii
GGTTTGAATTTGTTCTTCAGTTCCTTGAGCTTAAGAAATGCTGAGCGAGTTCGGCCCTTTTGATTTTCCGACTCTAGCTCCTCACACATTTCATTGTAGTATTTTGCTTTGTCATTCCGAGCTGCTTTTTGGAATCTTCTGTTCAGCTCTTTAGTATCTTGAATTTTTCCTTGTGCTTTGGCTTCTCTACGCTCCAGTTCAATCTTCAGAGTCTCTTCTGATATCCATTTTGGTCTTTTCTTCCTCTTCTCTCTTTGTAATGACCGTTTGCACTCTTCCTGGATGATGCCTTTGACATCCTCCCACAACTCCTCTGGTCTTCGCTCATTAGTGTTCAAGGCCTCAAACCTGTTCCTGAGATGATTCAAATTCAGGTGGGATGAAATCAAAGTCATATTTTGGCTCCTCTGGATTTGGTTTAATTTTTCTCAGTTTCAGCGTGAACTTGCATATGAGTAGTTAGTGGTCTGTTCCACAATCAGCCCCTGGCCTAGTTTTCACAGCTGATACTGAGCTTCTCCAGCGGTTCCTTCCACAGATGTAATCGATCTGATTCCTATGCATACCATCAGGTGAAATCAATGTGTATAACCTGCGTTTGTGCCTCTTATAAAATGTATTTGCAATGAATAAGTCATTGATTGCACAAAATTCAATCATTCTATCTCCAGCTTCATTCCTGTCACCAAGCCCATAATTGTCCTAAATAGCTAAAGTTTTATGTTTAAAAATTGCCCGATATTCTGCCTGAAATAACATCCTTTTATTTGGGAGGAAATATATAAATATTCTTTGAAACTTACATATCTACTAGGGACTACTTACAGAAAGCACAGCAATAAAGTGCAACTTTCTGGGAAGAACTGTAGACAATCTATTTGATACAATTTTTTTACATCATTATTTTTCTAACTAAGTGGGGGGGGGGGAATCCAACAATGGAACCAAAAGGAAATAAACCATTTTGACACTTAATTACATAGAGACATTGAACTAGTGAAACTCGCAAATGTGAATTCCCTTTGTGTACATATTTCATGTTGATGAACATTCAGAAGGTTATATACAGAAGTCAAACAGCAAAGCCACATAAAACTAACATTACAACAAAACTATACATCAGGGAAACTCTGTCCTGAGTTGTTATACAGGAATACATAGGGCTTTCTTCTGGGGGAACTCTGGTGCCCTAGCTGGTAGGGAGCTGCACTGACAACCCTGAACACAGGTGGTTCAAAAGATGTGCAGTCTCCTCCCATGCAATTTACAGCCTCTGTAAACCCACTGACAGTGAGCTAGGAGTCAAGTCCAACAGCAATGAGTTTGCTTTATGAATTGATTTTCGACCAAGAAACCTTTAAAACTCTAACTACTCTTCTGTAACATGTATCGTCTGTAACCTAACAATCACAACATCAAGAGCTTGTTTTGCCCTAAAAGACAATCAAAGACAATTTAGTGGCTTTGATTTCTCCCATAGAATGTCTCTTTGCATGTGCCATGTAGTTGCACTATTCAAAGGATGACTCTGTACATCAGTCACAGATATTGGAGAGCAGCTTTTGTTACAACCTCCTATTGTCTTTACTCCTCCAAACAAAACTGAATTTATGTTTCCAGATATTGGCAACAACAAAAAAAATTATTTATGTGAAAAAACTGATAATATATAAAATGAAGACCTAGCTTCAAATACAGAGGAAAAACAATACATGCTTAAAATCATTCTGAAAAATTCGTACTTATTAAGTAAGCTTCAATAACAGCTGAACAGACAGAGATATACATATTGAGAACTTAAGTATTAAAAAGCATTGGCCACCTCTTTTGCCGGATGCTCATTACTCTGAAAATTGATAAATGAAGAGTATGATCAAGTTTTTTTTCCATCTTCCTAACAGGAAACTACATACAGCAAGGTAACCAAATAGTCCATGAAGGAAAATTTTCTCGATAGAAACTGATAAATGGAGAAAGTTAATTACGCTATGACTATTTTGATGCACAATTAAGGAGCTGAGGGTCCTGGTGGTACAGTGAATAAAGTGTCCAACTGCTAACCACTAGGTCAGTGGGTTGAACCCATTGGTCACTCCAGGCGTGGAAGATAGGCAGGGTTGGCAGTCTTGCTCCCGAATGATCTACAACCTTGGCAACCCCACTCTGCCTACAGGATCACTATGAATCATAGTTGATTCAACGGCTGTGGAATAAAGGAGTCTTGGTGGCACAGTGATTAAGTGCTTAACTACTCATCAAATGCTGGTCAGTTTGAGCCCATTCAGCAACTCAGTGAGAAAAATAACTGGTGAGCTGCTGCTTTGAAATCACAGAAAAGAAAACCTGGGCATCTAAAAGTTGAAAATCAACTTTACTGCACCTAAGATCAAGAGCAATCCATAACGCAATAACCAATAATAGGAAACCATAATCAAAGGTTCCTGTAACCTAGTCTTGTCAGACCTCATCTAAGAGAATCAAGATTAGCAAAAAGCTGGTGCCATTGAGGAAGAAGTCAGACACACCTCCACTCTCCCACATTCTATTTCTGACAGCAGATGCCTCACCAACTCACCCATAGTGCTCTGTGCTTCTCTGCTGAGTTGACAATTTGTTGCAATGGCAAAAAAGAATTCATAGGCCATACTCACCGCTGTTGTTATTGTTATGTGCCATCAAGTCTCCTGTGACTCAATGTGACCTTATGTAAAACAGCTCTCAACTCTGCTCTATCCAGAGCCAACCTTACAGTCCCCAACACACCTGCCCCTAGTTCACTAGTCACTAAGTCAATCCATCTCACTGAGGGTACTCCTCTCCTGCGCTGTCCCTCCAGCCTCTCAAGCATAATGTCTCTCTCCAAGGACTGGTCCCTCCTTGCAACATGTCTAAAGTATAATCACAGGAACCAAAATTTGACCTTGAGTTTATCCCACCTGAATTTCAAAGTCCTCTCAGGAACAGATTTGAGACTCTGAACACTAATGAGTGAAGACCAGAAAAGCTGTGGGAGGATATCAAGAGTATCATCCATGAGTATGCAAAAGGTCATTACAAAGACAGAGGATGAAGGAAAAAACCAAGATGGATGTCAGAGTAGACTCTGAATATTGCACTAGAGTACCGAGAAGACAAAGCAAAGGGAAGAAATAAAAAAGTTAAGGAGCTGAACAGAATATTTCAAAGGGCAGCATGGGAAGACAAAGCAATGTATTATAATGAAATGTGCAAAGAGCTAGAGTTAGAAAATCAAAAGGGCAGAATTCGCACAGCATTTCTTAAGCTCAAGGAACTGAAGAACAAATTCAAGCCTACAGCTGCAATACTTAAGGATGCTTTGGGAAGAATAGTAAATGATCCAGGAAGTATTAAAAGAAGATACATAGAGTACACAGAGTCATTGTACCAAAAAGAGTTGGTGAACACATAAGAATTTCATGAAACAACAAATGAGCAAGAGCCTGTAGTGATGAAGGAAGAAGTTCAAGCTCCTCTGAAGAAACTAGCAAAAAAAGTCCCCAGGAATTGACAGAATAATCACTATTAAGGTTTTATACTACGTATGTAACAAGTTACAGCTTAGGATCAAAATCAACTTGAAATACAAGGATGTAACTTGGGAAACATGACATCGTTTTCCAATCAGGAGAGCCTCTAACCAAGGCTATTCTCAGCTTTCCCTGACTCTGGCTGTAGACAGGCAATGCTCCTCTAAGCAATGCTTATCATAAGGTTTCCTCTTTGGTCTCTGCCACTGGGCCCTGCTTGGGCCTCTATCTTGCTTGGATAAGTATTACAGTTCCTTAGCTCCACTCTCAAGTGTTCAGAAATATCTCACACAGCCAGTAGGTCTCTGGCCTGAAGACACTTAGATCTGTCCCACTACACCAGGCAGCTAGTCCACTGTGGCTGCCTTGAACCAGGACCCTGGTTTCCACTATTCATACTGCTGCTATTTCTCTGACATTGAGCTCTGCTGTGGTTACCATCATTTCTCTCCATCTCCACCCTTAAAAGCTCTTTCTCAACTATAATAGGAGGTGTTCAAAGCAGGGAACCTAGGTTTAAAAGATGTGCTCCGTTCCGTACTCTCCTTGATAGCAGTGACATCTCCCTAAACCTCTGTGCACATGAAATGTATGTATGCAAGTCCATTTCTTGACAATTTTTTGTCATGCCTTGCCCTCACCTCCAACTAGATCACAAACTGATCAATCCCCTTGGTTGGTTACAATTATTTAATCTGTACAGTCAATAATCAGTCACATTGTAACATGATCATTTAATCTTATTAGATGATTTTATGCACTGTATGTGCAGAGATAAATAATCAATCCCTTCAGGGTGCATAAAACAGATTCATAGTAGGTTTAGATACCTTTTTTTAAACAGGATTATAAAGTCAAAATAATTTGATGACATAAAAGTAGAAAATACTACATTTTCTAGTTTGTGATACTGCCAAAAGATAAACTGTTACTAATTACATCTGAATCTGATTAAACTATTTAATGTAATGATCAACTTCAAGAACTAAAAGGGATCTGTAAACAATAGTTAACCTCATACTTGAAGGCAAAAGACTGAATGAAATGTTCTCTCCAAGATCGGGAGCATGATAGTAGTGAAAGCAAATATCAATATGCCTACTTTCATATTTCCATTCAGTAAGATATTGGAAGTTCAAGTCATTGTAATAAGGCAAGGAAAAGAAATTAAAAGATCAAGAAGTAAAAAATCAAAGCTTCATTTCTAGGTAGTATGATTGTTTGTGTCAAAAGTCACAAATTTTTACTAAAACTACTAGAGTCATCTATTCAGATTCCTATCTGCATAGTAGTAGTCTGTGGTAAAGGTTGATACTGCTTGGTACTTATCAGTCCTCAAACGTAAGGCTAATCTTCACCTCCTCTCCCATAAAGCATTCACCAAACGATGACTAAAGATCTGGCCTGAAATTCATCTCAGTTGACTAGGGCGCTGGTCTGCTCCAATGTTTCTGAACCCCTGTCTCTGACTACTGAACTGTATCTAATCTTGGCCACTGTAGATGTCAGTACCCTGATTGTGTACCATTCTGATAAATCTAAGGGATTTAGAAGACATATTAGGACTTGAAGAGACTCTCAACATTGTGAGAGATCTCTAAGAATCTACTTGTATGGCTGAGTCACTTCCTATTAATTCCAAGTCTTAGCCCAGTCTTTGTCATTCATTCCTACTGTGCTTCCTTTTCTTGAGAATCCAGTATGTCCCACAAACACAAATATTTCAAAATTAGAACTCATTTCCAATTTTGGGGAGATCCTTACCCTTCTCAAAACTCACAATAAAGATGAACCCACAATAAAAAATTTCAAACCACCTACCCATTACCTTTGTATGCATATAAAATTTTAAGGGGAAATGATTAGATATGGAAAAAAACAAAACAAAGTGAGAGGATTTTCAGATTAAAAAGTGGAGATAATTTTTTAAAAGACATGGGCAAACTTTTTCTGTAAAGGATCAGTTAGTAAATATTCCAGGCCATATATGATCTCTGTCACATACTCATCTGAAAAATCTGAGAACAAGATAAAGATACAGATTTTTCAAGCAACAAAACAAGAATTCACATTTAAAATACAAAAATTATTTAAAATGCAATACATATACTAAGAATTCTATTAGATGCCACTGAAAATAGAGGGAGATGAGAGACATGCCTGAGGAAAAACTAAAACAATGTAGGATGAAAAAGAAATGGAAGATGAGGGGTTAAGAGGCTTAAAGCATAAATTTAGAATACCCAACAACTAATAAACATTTTAAAAGACAAAAGAGACAGAATGGATTAAGAGTGATCCATATTTAAAGAGATAATGAAGAAGAATTTAAGCTACAAGTAAATCCTTGAGCTGAAGATATATATAAAGTTTCAAAAAGGAATAAAAACATATTCACTCTTAGAGTATCTGGGGTTCTTTTTTCTTTTTATTTTTTT
>NW_006399900.1:3388378-3434772 GCF_000299155.1 Elephantulus edwardii
AAATCAGATCTGACTGGTACAGGAGGAGATTGCCCCTCCTTCCCCGGCAGAGCATCTGGTGGATTCGAAGTATCTGGGGTTCTGATCCAAAGACAAAGATGAATACTAAAAAAGGAATCTTAAAAAATATGTTAATTATGAAGAAATAATCATATTAAAAATAAGGGACTTTGATGAAGACAGAGGACTCTGGTGACAAGCAGCCTAGACTTTCCGCAGCAAACATCTAAAAACAAATTGAAATGGACAAAACCTTGAAACCCTGATCTTCAAAATAAAGGCTAAAGAAGTGGATCAGATGCCAAGCAGAAGGAAAAACTGAAGAAGAACAGAATACAAAGGTAAAGAGAACATGAACCATTAGCTGGTGTGACAGTGAAGACATTTGAGAGTTTGCAGTTTCAGCCAGCGTGGCAACATGAAAACTGGCTGTGATCACCCAGGAGGGCCCACGCGCCTGCATTGCTTGTCAGCAACCAGGAAAGTGCAATCCTCCTTACTTCCTCTTACCTTTCAAGTGACCACAACTGGGGTCAGCTCCTACTCATCCCACAGCGGGTGACACCATCCTGCTCCCCAGGAGTGGCCTCTCCTCCTCTGAGACGAACGGGGCTAGTCCTAAGTTTGGGGCCACACATACTGCCTCCCCAGGCCAGCAGGGCCTGCAGTGCCTGATCAGGTATCCTGCTTCCACCCACCTCCCGGCTGTCAACTTCCTTGTCAGTAATATCTACCTCAGTCCCAAATGCTCTACTCAAAACTAGCAGGAACTATCCTTGGGTCAGAAGCCTTGTGGTAGCTTCTTCAGGGTGACATGAACTCCACTCAGCTACCCTAGGCACCTAGTGTAGGCCTTTTAATTTCCATTTCTTTTCTTGTCTTTTCCTTGTTTTTCTCTTTTCCCTGTTTCATGGTTTATACTTTTTTTTCCACTTGTTTGATTTTCTTTTTATATTTTTTTTAAAAAAATCGTATCTTTTTCTTGTGTTTCACCTTTTTGTCTTATTTACTACTCTCAAGCTTGCTGGGGTGTTGTTTTGGGGTGTGGATTTTTTGTTGTTGTTTTTTTTTAAATTAACCTTTGCTTTGATGCTTGGTTTGTTGTTGTTTATTTTTTATTGTCCTATCAATAAACAGCAACTGTGTTTGTACTGCCACATCACACCTCTTCAGACCTCCTGTAGCTATACAAACTCAGCATGGACTGACCACTTGCTACACAACTTGACCAAAGATAAACAGTGGTCAATACCAATTCAACCTACTTTCACCTGCTATACAGATGAGCAGAGACCTGTGCACACATGCCCATCTTCTATCGTACCTACCTACCTATGAGGATTTGGGGTTAAGTGCTAAACAGTTGGAAGCAGAGTACCACAATTACCTAGCATGCCTGGATTTATCAAAACAAACTAAAGCAAACACCTAGGCAAATCAGACTAAAAAACAACAATCAATTAAATACAAAGCATAATGTGTCAGAAGTAAGATGATGTCAGTTTACATACACACACACATGCACAGAGAGAGAGAGAGAGATATATTGAGATTGTGTAGCCTAAACAAGTAATTCAAATAAAGAACCCTAAAGAGAAATACATCTTGTGGAGAGGGTTGGAACCCTTAGTCATTGCTGACAGGAGTGGAAAATGGTGCAAATACTACAGGAGGAGGTTTGGTACTTTCTCAAAAAGTTGGAAATAGAAATATCATTTAACTCAGTAATGCTACTACTGAGAATATTTACTAAAGAAACCAGAGCTCCCATCCAGATATATACACATCCATGTTTATTATTGTGTTATTTACAATAGCAAAGAAATGGAAGTAACCCAAATGGATATAAAAACTATGGTATATTCATACAATTAAATAGTACACAGCACTGAAAAATAATGAACCTATAAAATATTACACAACCTGGGTGACCCTGGAGGACATTATGCTGAATATCTCAGTCACAAAAGAACAAATATTGCATAGCACCACTGTTATAAAGCAGGTCTGAATGGGGGTGAGGAGGACAATAGGTTAAGAGTGGAAAGAAAATGAACACTGCACTAGAACAGATGAAGGAATGAACTGTTTAAAAGGAATATATAATTGGGCATTATATGTATGGCCAACAGCCCAGAATAAGAGGTATATTGCAAAGAGGACTGGGTTGGGGGAGGGAGGTAACTGTGCAACAATGAATCTTTTGTTTGGAAAAAAATGTGAACTGTGAAGGGGAAAGGGAAGGAGAGGGGGCAAAATGTGCAACAATGAATGAATGAAAAATTCAACTTTTCTGTAAATTTTTGTTAAAAATCACAATTAAAATAAAGTTTGTTGTTGCTGTTGTTGTTATGTGCCGTCGAGTCGTTTGTGACTCATGACTTGAAACTACCTGATAAAGACTTCAAAAGAGTCTAAGTAGCATCATTTCAATGGATTAAGAGGAAATAACTAACAAAATCAAAACACAGAAAATATATAAAAGAACTTTTAAAAACAATGTAAGAACAAATTGGCAGAATATCTGGAAAATCAGAAACCAAACAAAATCAGCATATAGAAAACAAGACAACTAATGTTACAATTATAAGAATACACCCCATATCGAAACTCCAAAGGAATATAACTGGTACAAGAGAACCCAGAATTACCACGATTGAAGATGAACCTCTCAGTAATGATTAATTAGAGAAAAAGGGAAAATAGAAAATAAAGATAGCCAAGAATTATGATACCTCCAAGATAACTTATGTGAAATAAAAATTCCAGAACGGAAAGAGATAATCCTTGAAGATACAAAGAAACTGTTGAAGATTTGTTGGAAGAAAACTTCCTTAATATGAAAAATCACAAGATATATATTCAGGAAGCCAAATGAGTTCAAAATATGGTAGACCTTAAAAAGAAATCATTAAGATATTCTCATAATCAAACTTTCCAAAAAAACCAAAACAAATCTTGAAAGCAGCTTGGGGAAAACAAAGGAGAACTAGTAAGAATTAACTCTGATTTCTTGGTAGAATCCATGTAGGCAAAAAAGAAATGTGATGACAGATATAAAATGTTGAGAGAAAATATTTTCAACCAAGAATTTTCTATTCAGCAAAATTATGCATTAAGTATTTGTGAACTATATACCAAAAAATGCTAATCCGTAACACTTGAACAGAAAACCAACAAAAGCAGACAACTAGAGATTGACACATAGCAACACCACCCAGTAATCCACCCAGATAAAAAGAATTTTAAAAAAAAATTAGATAAATCCCTAAAACCCAAATGTCAGAACCTGGGAGGTCAATGTGTGAACAATGACAAGAATAAAGTAGGAGAAAAAAGTTATTAGCGAACTTTCAAGGTGAGAGAAAATACAAATGAAACCAAGATACAATGGATTATCTGAAACTTGACATAATAAAATACAGAAATAAAATGTAGTAGCAAAATAACGAACAAAGAAATCAACATCAAAACATAAAAGGATGACAACAATAAATCAATATATATCATTCATTACACTGAATGAAACTGGAGTAAATGCATCAGTCAAGAGAAAGAGAACAGCATAATGTATAAAAAAAATGAATTCAATTCACTCCCTCCCAGAGACTACTGTGAAGATAATGGCTTAATGAAAATGAGAATCACAGGGACACAATGAGAAGAGTGTGGTTACACTGTGTGTTGTAATTAATTTATAAAACAAAATGTGTATGAAAAACATTCTGCTTTGATAATAACTTTCTTAAAGTAAAATATAAGCAAGTTTTTTAAAAAAAAAACCCTAAAAGATCATTTTAGTATCCAGTTTTTAGTATAGACACATGTACAATGGATTAAGGATCACAATTCTAAGAACTGCAAAATGAGACTATGAATTCTAAATAACTATATCTCTCATTGTTCTCCCACTTTAGAAATGTCATTATTGTTATGTACTGCTGAGTTGGAATTGTCTCACAGCTGATCCTCCAGCAGGTTTTCAGAGGCAGTAAAGCACAGAAGAGATTGCCCATCTTTCTCCCACAGAGCAACTGACAGATTTGAACCTCATGCCTTGACTTCTCACCACTAGGCAACCACATTTCTTCTAAACATCTTTAACATCAACTCTAATACAAAACGTCTCCAAGGGGGAAAAGTGAAGTTGTACTGAGAGGAGGGACAGAGGTTTATTTCTAGGGAGCCTTCATACATGAGGAAAATCAAGAAAAGCACATATTCAGAACCCCTGGCAAACCACACTCTTCAAGAATAACTAGCAATTTTGAAGCATTTATTTTATATTACAAATCCTGCCACTCTCACCGCAGCTGGTGGGCATCTGAAACATTTTTCGATATTTACCCAAGGGCACAGGAACAGGTAAGTAAAGAGGAAAGGCCTTTTCAAACTTAAAAGGAAACATTTGGTGCTTTGGTTTCCAGTATTGCAACATCTCTTTTCAACAAAAGAATGTGTTTCACAGTACTTTTCCCTGTCAAGAGGATTTGCTGCCAATTTTAGAGCTGTGTTACTTCTGGTTTTCAAGCCTGTCGTGTGAAATTAAAGGGAGTGCTGCCTTAAAAGTAACCAAATGCATACGAACTCAGTCCTCAGTGTCCGTCCTCGTGGTTATCAAGGCTGGATGGAACCTGTTATACAGGAGAAGAAAGCATAAGGCCTTACAAAGAGATGGGGTAAGTGATGACGAAGTGGATAAGCAGAGTAACAGTGAATGGAAGAAATGATGAAGGCATAAACCCTGAAAAGAATACTTAAAAGGGGAGTTCAATAAAACAAATACGAATATTTATTTTATTAACAAAGAAAGTGAAAGATCTCAAAAGGCAGCACAGGAAGACAAAATAGTACAATGAAATGTGGAAAGATTTGGAATCAGAAAATCAAAAGGGCCAAACTCACGCAGCATTTCTTAAGCTCAAGGAACTACAGAACAAATTCAAATCTCGAGTTGCTATAATCAAGGATGCTTTAGGCAGAATATTAAATGATCCAGGAAGCATTAAAAGAAGATGTAAAGAATATCCTGAGTCACTGTATCAAAAGGAATTGGCAGACACAGAAGAATTTCATGAAACAACATATGAGCAAGAGGCCATAGTGATAAAGGGAGAAGTTCAAGCAACTTTAAAAAAAACAGCAAAAACTAAGGCCCCAGGAATAGACGGTATACCAACTGACGTATTTCAAAAAGATGATGCCCGAGATGTGCTCACCAAGTTGTGCCAAGAAATCTGGAGAACAACCACTTGGCCAACTGACTGGAAGAGATCTACATTTGTTCCCATCCTAAAGAAGGGAGACCCAACAGAGTGTGGAAACTATAGAACAGTAACATTGATTTCACATGCAAGCAAGATTCTGTTGAAGATTATCCAAAAACGACTGGAACAGCACATCAGCAGAGAACTGCCAGAAGTCCAGGCTGGGGTTAGAAGGAGTCATGGTACTAGGGATATTGTAGCTGATGTTAGATGGATCTTAGCTGAAAACTAGGAAAACTACAGGAATGTGTATCTGTGTTCCATTGATTATGCAAACACATTTGACTGTGTGGATCATAACAAACTGTGGCTGAGTCTGAGAAGAATGGGAATCGCAGAACACTTGATCGTGCTACGAAACCTATACTTGGACCAGGAGGCAGTAGTCAGAACAGAGCACAGAAACACTGCATGGTTCAGAATTGGGAAGGGTATGCCAGGGATGTGTCCTATCTCCATACCTTTTCAACCTATATGCAGAACAGGTTATCTGGGAGGCTGGGCTCTATGAGAAGTGTGGCATCAGGATTGGTGGAAGACCTATCAACAATTTGCGTTATACAGATGACACAACCCTGCTTGCTTAAACTGAGGAGGACCTGAAGCGCTTGCTGCAGAGGGTCAAAGATTGCAGCCTTCAATATGGATTGAGGCTCAATATCAAGAAAAAGAGTCTCACCACTGGACCAATTGGCAGCATCAGGATGGATGGTGAAGAGACTGAGATTGTTCACAGCTTTAGTTTGCTTGGCTCCACAGTCAACACTTTTGGCACCAGCAGCCAGAAAATTAAAAGACATATTGCAATGGGAAAGTCTGCTGTTGGGAACCTCTCCAAAGTGTTGAAGCGCAATAGTGTCACTCTGGAGACTAAGGTGTGCCTGATACAGGCCACTGTCTTTACTATCACTTGTTATGCGTCAGAGAGTTGGACAATGACTAGGGAGGATAGAAGGAGAATTGATGCTTTTGAGCTGTGGTGCTGGAGAAGAGTATTGAGTGTACTATGGACTCCTAAGAAAAAAAAAAGGTTCATCCTAGAGAGGGTTAAACCGGACTGCTCCTTGGAGGCAAGGTTTCTGAGGCTTTGTCTGACATATTCTGGACATGTTGCAAGGAGGGACCAGTCCTTGGAGAAGGACATCATGCTTGGGATGGTGAAGGGACAGCGCAGGAGGGGAAGACCCTCTATGAGATGGATTGATTCAGTGACTGAGGTAATTGGGGTGGGTGTGTCAGAGACAACGTGATTGGCACAGGACAGAGCAGGGTTTAGGGCTGTTGTACATAGGGTTGCTATGAGTCTCAAGTGACTAGACAGCACATAACAACAACAAAAACCATCTAAAAGCAAGTATTATAAAGAAATGTGCAAAGATCAGGAATTAGAAAACCAAAAGAGTTCACCTGACATTTCTCAAGAGGAAAGAACTGAAGATAAAACTGAAGACTCCTGTTGTACATACTGAAGAACACTAACAGGCAAAAGGATCTCTGGTGGCTGAATGGTAAGAAGTTGAACTACCAATTCAAAGTCAATCAATTCAAATTAATCAACTGCTAGGAGAAGGATGGGCAATCTCCTCCCTTAAGATTTTTGCCTCTCTGAAAACCCACTGGAGGGTCGACTATGGATTGGCTCCAATCTGAAAGTTCCTAACAACAACTAAAGACAAAATACTAAACAACGAAGAAGCATTAAAAGAAAATGGAAAGAACTGGTCTATGCTCAACCATTTCAGAAGTCAAGTACTGAAGGAAGTCCAAGTTACAATGAAGACATCAGTGAAAGGCTCCAGGAATTGATAAAATTATCAACTGAAATGTTTCTGCAAATGAATACAATCCAAAAATGCTCAGTTGTATATGCCAAGAAATCTCAAAGACAGTAACTTGACCAACCACATGAAAAATATTTCTATTTGTGCTCATTCCAAAGAAGAGTGATTCAACAGAATACAGAAATATAAAAAACTCCAATAAAATCACAGGCACATAAAATTTTATTGAAGATAATTAAAAAATGGTTGAAGTAGTACATCAACAGGGAACTGCTACAAATTTAAGCTGTATATAAAAAAAGACATAGAATGAGGATATCATTACTAAGGTCAGATAGATCTTGGTTGAAAGCAAATAATACTAAAAGATGCTTGTTTACCTGTGTTTTATTGAGTATGCAAAGACATTGAACTGTGTGAATTTACTATCAGGAAATGTGTGCATCAGGGTTGTAATCGCTTACCATATTCATTCAATTTATATTGAATGCAATCTGCGAAGCTGGACTATATGAAGAAAACAATCTCATCAGTGTTAGAGGAAGCCTCATTTACAATCTATAATTTTGAGAAATTCCATTGTCATTGTCTTTGTAAATAAAATTAAGACATTTTTTTATCCGCTCATTGTTGTACATTTTCTGTCCACCCCCCCCCAATGTCTACTCTGCAATGCACCTCTTATTCCAGATCATTGTCATACATACGATGCTTAATCATATATTTCTTTTGGACCTCTCTTCCCTTCATCTGATCTAACGCATTGCTCACTATCCATCCACTCTTTTCCTCTTCTTCCTCCAACCCCCCATGTCAGTTCTATTTTGTACTATCAGTTCTATATAGTATTTGTCCTTTGTGACAGATATTCCACTCAGCATAAGGTTTTCCACGCTCAAATTTTAAACTGTAAAACTGAGTTTAAATTTAAAACTCAAGGTTTACAATTTTTTTCCTTTGGTAAATAATAAAAATAAAAACAATTTTATAATTATCTCTAAGTACACAATGCCTTACAAACTGGGCTATGATTGATATGTGCTTTAGTATTCCATAAGTAATCAAAATATAGAAAAATGATGTCATATAACAGTTATAATTAAATGGTTGGAAGGTACCTAACTACAACACAGTTAGTGTCCAATACCTATTAGTTATTAGGACTTCTTGAAATTTTATTGGAAAAGATACAACAAGCTACAAAAGCCTCGAAGGTATGAATAGACAGCAGCTGCAAAAAGGGATACTCCAGGGAGCTCTGGTGGCCTCGTGGCAAGAAGGTGCACTGCAATCCCAGAGATACATGGTTTGAATCCACCAGATGTGGGAAGTCATTATTTTAAATTATGAAGACTGATAAATCTCAAGGGAAGGAACTGTCCATCTTCCTACCCTGGAACAGGTTGTGAATCTGAACTACTAGAGACAAGCAGCCTTCTGATTTCTGTCCAGTAAGCTATGGACTGAGCTGACATGGACTACTATTGGGCATTTTCAACTGAAAAAATACAAGGTACCTACTATGCCAGAATAACACAATGCACAAAAATGATATCATATTGATCATAAAAAAGATTATTTCAAGATCTACCCTAATGTATGTTGTCAGTAATAAGATAATGTATACATATCTAGAAGGAAAAGCTATTTAAATTACCATTTATCAAATTTACCCACCAACCACTAACACCAAAGATAAAGAAATTAAAGATTTTTACCATTTTCTGCAGTCTGAAATTGATCAAACATGTAATCAATATGCTTTGATAATTACTGATGATTGGAATGTGAAAGTTGAAAACAAAGCAGAATTCAAACTTGGACAATACAGACATCATAATTAAAATAATACCAGAGAATACATGATAGAATAGTGTACAATCAACACTTTATTCACTGCCAGTATCTTTTTCCAACAACATCAATGATGACTCCACATGTGGACCTCATGGAATGGAATACAAAGAAATCAAATTGGCTACATCTGTGAAAACAGATCATGAAGAAACCCCATATCATCAGTCAGAACAAGGCCAGGGGCCAACAGTAAAACAGTCCATCATTGTTCACGTGTAAGTTCAAACTGAAGTTGAAGAAAAATTACAAAACCTCCACAAGACTAAATGTATGATCATAAGAATACTGCACCTGAATTAAAAGGTCATCTCAAAAACAGATTCATCACAGAGGACAATACAATACTGACTAAAGACCAGATGAGTTATGGGATGACATCAAAGACATTATATAGAAAGTTTTAATTCTTTCAATATGAAGGTTAACAACTAGAAAAGCCAGAGAGTGGTGTGTGGTGTCAAAGGTTCACTGTTCAAAATGGCTTTGCTAGCCATTACATTTGACTTTCCCACAGAGAAGAGCAAGGATGTGTGAAGGAGTGTGTCAGTCTATTCACAAGGGATTGGCTAGTCTTCCCATTAAATCGAATGGATCTTGGAGCAGAAACCAAGAATCTTATAACCAACACAGTAGAAAATGCAGAAGTTGTGTCCTTTTGAGGCTAAAACTTCCTGTACCACTTAGACAAGAGCCAAGAGAAGCAGTCATGGAACCAGAACTAGGAGCCTTGGTCCAAGTCTGTTGGAGGACTGTGGGGCTGAGGGTGGGAGGAGCCATAACTGGCAGGACTAAGAGCTTTGTAACACTGGCCTAAAGTCAGGAGGCTGTAGGCTTAAGGACTGCAAACACATTTCCAAAGCTGTCGTAAAAAGCAATTATAATCTTTTGACTTCCCTAATAACACCGAAATCATGGAGAAGAAAAAAGAGACATTATAAAGGAAGAAATCAGAGCATCAAAAAGTCAGGGAGAAAAGGTCAAATGTGATAGCAGAAGAGATTCTGACTATTGCTGTAGAAAAGAATAGCTAGAGCGAATGGAAGAAATGATAAAATATCTGAATATAAGATTCCACAGGACTGCTCTAGAAGACAAAGAATAATAATAAAATGTTCAGAGATTTGGAGTGAGAAATTAAAAAAAATAATAATATGGTCAGCTTTCTCAATCTGCAAAAGCTGGAGAAAATATTTAAACCCCAAGCTAAATACTGAAGGACTTTATGAGTAAGATATGGAAGAATCATAAAAAGAAAATGGAAGGAATACATAGAGTCACTGTAGCAAGAACTGGGAGACATTCAATCCTTTTAGGAAGTACCACAGGGTTAAAAGGTGAGGGTATTGAAAGAAAAATTCACACAGTAATAAGGACACTGTTGGGGGGGAAGACTACATGAATTAAAAAAAAAACACACACAAATTTAAATGTTTGTGCAAACAGATGCAACACTAGAAGTACTGACTTCTCAAAAATATTTGAGCCAAGAAATTTGAGAGGAAGCTGTGAATACTAAAAGAAATCCACATTTGTTTCCATTTCAAAGAACGGTGACGCTATAATGTGGACAGTACATCACTGTCTTTACTATTTTATATAAGTAAAATTGGGATAAAATAATTCAAATTGCTGTAGCAGCATATCAAGAGGGGACTGTCAGAAATAAAAGCTGAATTTAAAACATAAAGAGGAATAAAGGTAACATTACTAAAGTCAAACGGCACTTGGCTAAAAGTAGAGAACACTAGAAAGATGTTTCCTTGTTTTATTAACTACACAATGGCATTCAACTGTGCAAATCATAACAAACTGAAGATAACACTACAAGGAGTAGACATTACAGAACTCTGCTCATGTGGCAATCATAGATCATGTGGCAAACATTCAACAACAATAAAGGGATACCTTAAATTCTTAAAATGAAGAAAGGTGTATGTCAGGGTTATAGCCTATTATCATACCTACTCAACCTGCATGCAGAGTACATAGTATAAAAAAAATGGATCATATGAAGAAAAATGAGGCCTGAGGATTGGAGAAAGACACAATATTGTGTGATATTGAGAGCTCTGGTGGCCTAGTGGCAAGAAGCTGCATCGCAATCCTGAAGGTGTGTGGTTCAAATCCATCAGATGCTCTGCTGGAGAAGGAGGGGCAATCTCCTCCTGTGCCAGTTGGATCCTACTTGACAGTACACAACAACAATATTCTGTGATATTCAGAAGACATAAATTTGCATTCTGAAAGTGAAAGAGGACTTGAAGCACTTACTGATGAAGATTGAAGACTTTATCCTTCTGTGTAGATTAAACCTCAACAAACAAAATTTTAAGTTCTCACCATTTAACCAGTAAGTAATGTCATGAAAAACTGAAGAGTTCATTTCACTAGAATCCACACCCATGAAAGCAGCAGTTAAGAAATGAATCAGTAAATTGACCTGGGCATGCACATCCAAAAACTTCTCCAACAGAGTAAAAAGGGAAGCCACCAACTGGGAAAAAGTACTTGGTAATGACATATCAGATAAGGGACTTATATCCAGAATTTATAAAAAGAATGAGCAACACAAATAATCCAATAGAAAAATGGGCAAAGGATATGAACAGACACTTCACTGAAGACAACATTCAGATGGCTAACAAGCACATGAAGAAATGTTCAAAATCCCTAGCTCTAAGAGAGATGCAAATTAAAAAAACTATGAGAAATCATCTCATCACAGACAGAATAGCAAAAGTAACAGAACAGCAAGCAACAAATGCTGGAGAGGTTGTGGAGAAACTGGAACCCTTATTCACTGTTGGTGGGAGGGTAAAATGGTGCAACCACTGTGGAAGGCAGTATGGAGCTTTCTCAAAAAGTTACAAATAGATATACCATTTGACCCAGCAATTCCACTACTGGGAATATACCCCAAAAAGACCATAACTGACATCCAACCAGATATATGCACACCCATGTTTTTCGAGGCTTTGTTCACAACAGCAAGGAGTTGGAAACAACCTAAGTGCCCATCAACAAACAAATGGATGGAGAAGCTGTGGTTTATTCACACAATGGAATACTTACACTGCATTGAAAAACAAGGAACTCATGCAGTATTATTCAAAATGGGTGACTCTGGAGGACATTATGCTGAGTGAAGTATCTTAGTCACAAAAGGACAAACACTGCATGGTGCCACTGTTGTAAAATAGGACTGACCTTGGGGTTGGGGAGAGACTGAGAAGGATGGGTTGAATAATGTATACTATGGGAAGCCAATATTAAATATTTGTAATTAACTGAATGCTATTTCAGGATGTGGGGGAGGTGAGGTACAAGCCAGAGTTCACCTTGAGGCACTAAGACAATCCTTAGGGGTCTACCAGATTCTTGCATTTGCTAACCCCTTCCTCCTGAGTCAAGCAGAGGTTTTCAATAGAAAGAGCTTGGCTTCATTTGCATTGATTTCTCTTTGTGATTTACTTTCTATTAATTTTCAATAAAGATACAGAAAAGCTTGGCTTGGGGTCTTCAGTGGAGAACTGCTGGCCCCCTGTTTTATGCTCTCTGCTCTATCTCATTCTGGCTGTTTGTTCATTATTAATAATTATAAAATTATTCCATCATTTGGGACCCTCAGTCTGCAACATTCTGGTGCCCAAACCGTGGGACAAGGTGGTAGTTTTTCTTTGGATAAGGTAGTGGTCTCTCTCTCTTTCTCGATCAGACACCAGGAACTGAAAGGGAATTCGCTCAGAGTAAGTGAAACTTTTGGGAATATTAAAGACAGGGTCATGAGAGAATCTTCACTCCTTGGAAATTAAGGATAGAATTGGAAAAAATTTCATGAGGATTCTCTCATCCCTTTAAGGACAAATTTAAGGGAAGAAAAAGAAAAGTATTTCATGGGGACTATACCCCAACCTCTGAAAACGTATTAAAAATTCAGAGGTAGAATTGAAAAAAATAAAAAAACAACAAAAAAACACAAAACACAGGGAACAGCCCATCTTCTGAAGCTCAGTACATTACATTAATTAAAGAATTGCTTAAGAGCTCAGGGGTAAAAGTAAGAGAAAAGCCATATTTACAGTTGTTTCAGTATGTACAGAAACAGTGTCACTGGTTTAAACTGGTAAATAAAGCGCAGTTAAATTTAAAAACTTGGCAAAATGTTGTGCAAGCTTTAAGAAAAATTTTTAAGAAAATTTTCATTGAAATTAATAATAACTTAAAAAAAATTTGAATGAAAACACAGTGATGTGTAAAAACATTCATTCAAACAAAAAATTAATATAGGTATTAAAAACTAAAGGGGAAAATGAACCATAATACACTAAATAAAATGTATTTGATGCAATACTCAGAGGGATGCTTACAATAATAAATGCCTACGTGTAGATACAGAGAGATCTGTAATCAAAGTAACCCTAAAACTAGCAGAAGGGATGATATACCAAAGATTAGGAATAAAACAGGAAAACATTGAGATAATCAATAAAACCAGAATTTGACTGTTTGAAAAGTTTAACAAAATTAGACTGAAGGAAACAGACAGAATGAGCAAAAGAACAAACACAAGCAGCCACCATGAGGAATGAGGGTAGAAAGGAATCAACTACTCCACAGAAAGAACGAACAGCTTCAACAAAACAGAACTACTGGACCAAATGGTTTCACAGCGTAATTCTTATTATAAATATCATAATCTATTATGAATATCAAAAGCAAACTACAAAAACAGATGCAAAAATTCTCAACATATTACCGAACAGACCAACAGATTATTAAAAGAGGTATACGCAAGTGGAATTTATTCCTGGAACGGACAGGTGGTTTAATACTAGAAAATCAATCAAAAGAACAAAGAAAACAACCCCATGTGATCATCATCTCAATGACTGCAAAAAACACTGGAGAAAAGTAAACAACATTTCGTGATGAAAATCCTAAAGATCAGAAAGATGGGAAATTTAATAATATGACTAAGGGTATAGGTGAGTCTCCCTCCACTCTGGAAGTCAGGCAGCTAATCTGGTGGGATGGCTGGCTGCTCCATGGCGGCTCTTCTTGGTGGCAGTCAGGCAAGGGAAGTTTCTGGGGTCTTTTTCTTTGCGTGTTACTCTCGTTTTGGCCTTCAAACGTGGATGGGCGGCCCTGACTCTTAGAGTAAGGTAAGTAAGGGTGGGGCTGAGATTGCTGATCCTGCTCCAGGACTTAGCTTAAAATCCTATCAGGCTGATAATTAATTGTTTTGGGTGAAACATTCTTCTAGGTCCTGTAATCCTGGTATGTCCACTTGCTGTACAGAGGTAACTCGTGGTTGCTGTGAAGCTGAACACTGTGACACTGATGTGTCAAATGTGAGAATGGTTACCCATGGTGGACAGTGTCTGGTGGAGCTCACTGATTAAAACAAGCTTAGAAGCAGGAGTGGCATCCACTTCCACAACAGCCTGCCTCTGGAAACCATATGAAGCTGGAGAAAGGACGAAAGTTATACAGGTGTCCCGGACATTTGTTCATAGGGTCGTTGTGAGTTACCTACGACTTGATGGCACTTAACAACAACAACAACGAGGGTATAGGTATATATCTATATGTTGTTGTTGCTGATGGCCGTCGAGTCGAGTATGACTCATAGCAACCCAACGAACAAAAGACCTGAATTTTGTTATGTAACTATTGTGATTTTTTTCTAAGTTCATAGGGTTTCCAAAGAAATGTTGTTTAGGAGGTGGATGCTATTCCTGCTTCCAAGAGACAGATATAGATAGAGATTGATAGATAGATAGATAGATAGATAGATAGATAGATAGATAGATAGACAGACAGACAGATAGAGACAGAGATAGATTTATTTATTTAAAGTCAACAACCAATATGATACTTAATGGAGAAAGGCTGAGAACATTCTTGTTAAAATTCGGAAGAAGGTCTATTATCACTACTTCTAATACTACTGTATTAGAATTTCTAGTTAGAGTGACAAGGTCATGAAAAAGAAGTGAAAGGTACCCAGACTGGAAGTAAAGAAGTTTATAATTAATTATTCTTGAATGACATGGTACCACATACAGAAACTTCCCAAGAAAATACAAGAACACGTCTAGAATTCATAGAGGAAATTTAGCAAAGTAGCAAGATCAACAAATATCAGTTGAGTTTCTATACTGAGTTCTTCTAACCAGCAAGTGGGAACCTAAAAGAGAAATTAGATAAACAAAAAATCCATAACTAAAAACATCTAAAAGAATAAAATATGTAGGAGTAGACTAAATTAGGAACAAAAAAGTTGTACAAGAACATTTTAAAACATTGTTCAAAGAAATTAAAGAAGACTTAAGTGGAAATTGTTAGATGTTCACAGATTAGAGGAATTAATATTATTAGGGTGTTAGTATCACTCAAAGTAATCTACAGACTCCATTTACTCGAAATCAAAATCTCAATTGCTTTCAGTACAGAAATGAAAAATTCAATCCTCACTTTACTTGGGATGGCAAGAGACCTCAAATTTAAATAATGTTCAAAGAGAAGAAGAAATCAGAAATCTTGTTTCCTAATTTTAAAATGTATTGTGCAGCTATGGTAATAAAAAAAACCTACAACCATATAACAGACACAGAACAATGAAACAGAAGTTAAAGTTCAGAAGTCCACACATGAATGTATGAGTAATTAACTTTGGTCAAGGATTCTAAATTCATCCAATAAATGTTGCTGGGGAAACAGAATTTCTACACATAAAAATATGAAACAGAATTTAAAACTCATTATGCACAAAAGCAAAATAAAAAAAAAAATAATGGCCTAAATATGTAAATTAAAACTAGAAATTAGAAGAAAATGCAGGGTAGTGCTGTCGGAACCAAGTTTTAACAAAGGATTATCCTACACAATAACAAAAGGACAAACAGCAAAAGATAAATACACTGGACTTCAAAAATATTAAAAGCTGAGTGTTGTTAGGTATCTTCGCCTTGAAATTTTTTAAATATATTTTTAAATTTCATATTGGTTTGAATATAAAATTTATATATATTGTGTTTCATTTCTAGAGATGGTGTTTCACACATTCCTTCATTCACATTGTGAATTAATCAATCCCGTAAATTTCATACAATCAATCCCATACACTGTTTTATAAAATTAATCATCATTGACTGATGCCCACTATTATTCCGTCTTTTAAAGTCCCCACGGATTATTCCTAATTTCTTCACCCCTGCCCTCTGCCCACCAAAGTTTGTGACCCTGTGATATTTTTACTTTAACAAATGAAGATAACCTACCAGTTGGGAGAGTATCTTCAGAAACAATATACCTTGGCAGGAAACTATTAAATATATATAATTCTGATGACAACAACAAAAAATATTAACTCAATCATAAAATGAGCAAAAGACTAAATAATTCACCAAAGAATATTTTCAAATGCTCACCAAATACAAGAAAATTATGCTAAACATCATACTTTATCAGAATGAGGAAAATAAAATTCACAGTGATACAATTTCACTTCTGATGGCAAAGGGAGGAGAAAAAAACAAAACAAACAAACAAAAAAACCAAAAAAAAACCAGACAACAAAAGTTTGCAAAGATGTACTGGAAATATGATTCCCCCTCATCCCTTGCTGGCTGGACCACGAAATGGTACTGTTATTGTGAAAAAGCAAAGTGATAGTTCCGCCACACCTTAAATTAGAATTACTGTAACAAAAAATGAAACCAAACCAAAGAACAATCTCAAACTCATGTCATGAAGTTCCAACTTCTCCAAACCTTAGAAGGAGGAAATCTCCATTTTTTCTCACAGGTAGTTGTAATTACCAGAAAAGAAAGAGAAACAGGGAAATGATGTACAGTCATAGAACTGGACAGATGACAGGTGGACCTACACAGCTGTTTATGGCAAGAAAGTACAGTGAATAAGTTACACACAGGAAAATAATGGAATTGGCAAAAGTTGTGTGATAAACATATTTACAAAAAGAAGGAAAGAAGGACAAGGGCGAGGAGTGGGGTGGGAGGGAAAACTAAACACTAAAGCTATGTATATGCCCCAAACAGAATCTGAGTTTTTGAGATGGACATTTAGGGTCATAGTTTCTTGGGTCACCTAAATTAAATGGCCTATAACACTTTCAGTGTTCTTGTTCTACCTCTTCACTGTGGTAAGGTACCTGGATTCTGATACACTTGTAAGCAGTCATCCAAGGTGCAACTGGATTAAACAGAAGAAAACAAGAGGGTGGTGATAGGAAAAAGAAATGAAGTGTTAACCACTTCCATACCTCTTTTCCACAAGGCCCTAACTGGATGATGCCTACCTACCATTACTAAACATTATGATCAAAGGTATTACAGAAGAATTCTGATCAAAAGGAGGGAAAATAAGGAATTTCAAACTCTAATGGATTCTAGGTATTCTACATGATGGTGCAGTATACTACCAGTAAGTTAAATAAATCTCTGCCATTCATCCTTACACTGTACACCAGAAATATAGCTTGAAGTTCTCTTAAAAATAGTTTTGCTTAACTAGTTTTGATGTCTGCCTTGAGTATTATTATATTTTTTTATGATCTACATGGTAATGCACTTAGGAACAGCAATTAGAAATATTATTAGGTGTTGCGTTATGGGAGAGGGAAAACTCAGAAAAGAAAGGTAAAAATGGTTGTACAACTCTAAGAATTTAATTAATGTCACTGAATTTTACATGCAGATTGTGTTAAATTCATGTTTGCTGTGTACAGTCTAAATAAATATAATTTTTAAAGGTCTTCTTGTTGTTGCTGTTGCTAGGTGCTGTCGAGTCATAGACGACTCATAGCGACCCTATGAATGAAAGGCCTGAGCACTGTTCGTACGTAAGAGTTGCCGGAGGCAAGCCATTTTGGAAGTGGATACCACTCCTGCTTCCAGGCTTGTTTTAGTAGGGAAGCTCCAGCAAACACTGTCCACCATGGGTAACCATTACCACATTTGGCACATCAGTGTCACCGTGTTCAGCATCACAGCAACCTCAAGTTACCTCTGTACAGCAATGCACAGACCAGTGCTATACCACCTAGAAGACTGTTTGACAAGAAAATAATTTGAACCCAGCCTGAGGGCGGCAGATTAAAATCCCCTACCTTTGGCTTGGTAGCATAACTTTCTGTCCACTAGGCCAATGCCAACGTAGCTCTATGTTGTCGCTGCTATTGTTGGTAGGTGCCATCGAGTCGTAGATGACTCATAGTGACCCTATGACCTAAAGGCCTTAGAATATGAGTATTATTAAGTAGCCCAATTATTGCTTGTTTATAAGAAATATCCTTTAATATGAGATAGGTTAAAGGTAAAAGTGTAGAAAATTATATACCAGAAAAGAATGAAAGATACGGAGAGTCAGTATGAGTCTGAACTGACTCAAGGACACTTAAGAAAATCCTTTTTAAAAAGAACTATGCATTTCTTCTGGGTCAGAAATTAAACTGAGAATTCATGGAAAGGAAAATACCCTCAAATATAAAATAAATTACATATAAGAAAATCCTTGCCACACTACTTAAAGTAACAAAAAGCAGGAGAAAATAACCCCCCAGTCATATAAGGGCCTAAAACAACCACATAACAGGCACCTATACAATTAAGTTGCTATTTAAACCACTAAACTGCAAGTTAAAAGTTCAACTAATTTTCACTAAAATTGTGAATATACTTATGTAGGTAGTTTTGTTCACATGTGTATTTAGAAGAAGTTAATCCCCAGTATTTAGACAGTCAAGTGAAAATCATTAGTCTACCAATCTGCCATTACGTGAAGGATTCTCAAGGACATTATATAAAGTCAGTCAACCACAAAAAGACAAATAATAAATTATTATACTTTGATTGAAAATGAGCATGGTGGTCATCAGGGATAGGTGGTCAGGGGGAGAGGGGCAATCACCCCCTAGGGTCATCAGGGATAGGTGGTCAGAGGGAGAGGGGCAATCACCCCCTAGATAGTACACAGTTGGTTTCGATGATGGGAAAGAGTGCACAGCATAACCAAACATAAGACACTTAATTTTGCAACAACACTTAAGTTTTAAAAATGTATGTGGTTAAAAAAATATATATATATGTGGTTATATATGAGAGCTCTGTTGGCCTAGTGGATATAAAGTTATGCTACCAAGCCAAAGATGGGTGATTTTCATCTGTGGCCCTCAGGCCTGATTTTAATTGTTTTTGGTCAAACATTCTAAGTGGTACAGCACTGGTCTGCCCATTTGCTGTACATAGGTAACTCGTGGTTGCTGTGATGCTTAACACTGTGATACTGATGCGCCAAATGTGATAATGGTTACCCATGGTGAACAGTGATTGGTGGAGCTCCCTGATTAAAACAAGCTTGGAAGCAGGAGTGACATCCACTTCCGAAACAGCCTGCCTCCAGAAACTCTATGAAATTGGAGAAACAATGAAAGTTATACAAGTGTTCAGGTTTTTTGTTCACAGGGTCTCTATGAGTCATCAATGACTCAATGGCACTAACAACAAACAACAACAATATATGTATGTATGTATGATGGGTCTCTGTGTGCAGGTATAATCAGTATTTTTATACAAATACATAAACCTGCACAAACCACAAACCAAATTATTTTAAGTGCAGTATACCAATATTCTTTACATGCAATAACATAAGTTTACATTTTTTTCCATCTAACGATTTAATGTTGAAACTTTCTCGTGGTGCCTGGTGACATGGAGCTTGACACCAGAAGTACCCGTCACTAGTCTGCCCTCCTCTCTTGAGTCTTTAAACCCATCTACAGGACCAACTGCACGTGAACCTGCTTTTACCTACTGAAAGACCACAACACTAGCTGGTTCCTACCCACCATTCTGAGCAGCACTGGAGCAAATGAATTCTGAAATAATGTAAGAAAATGTGGAGCAGAATTCAAATTCTTACTAGGTCCAGACTTACTGGAATGCTTGACACAGAAAGATTTCCTATAAATACTGCTGAGGTTTCTTTAAATCTTGGATCAAAAGTGGGGATTGTATACCAATGAAGGAGATTTTCTTCTGCTTTTAAAGAAGAGCAAACTCCGGGTGGGGGTCGGGTGGGCAGGGAGAAAAGTGCAACAATGAATGAATGGAAATCCACAATCTGTAAATGTTCATTGAAATTAACAATTTTTTTTTAAGTGGCCCCTCAGAAGTTATTTTTTTAGCTAAATGACAAAGTGATCCATAAAGTAAAAAGTACTGAAATCCTTTAAACATCATCTGCTTTAGAAGAAACTGCCAATAATAACTCTAATGCAAAGAAGTGAAGGGGCTAGCAAAGCAGATTACTGAAAATAAGAGCAACCAGACTGAACTGATTCAACATTCTCACAATGCTGACACAATGTGAAATGGGTAGAAGTTGTTCAATGTGAGCCTAATCCATATAGATTCCCACCATAAAATGCTATTTTAAACAAAAAGACGAGGAAGACACTTAAGTGACTTTTTCTTTTAAACATTGTAATAGTTTATTATGTAAAGCATCTTTCTTGCTTTTGGACTTGAAAACAAACAAACCCCCCCCAAAAAAAACCAACAAAGATTGAAACTAAGAGGACATTTGTTTGAAATGTATTTAACAATATTAGTGAAACAGCAGCTTACCATGCTGTTTTTGTGAACCATCAAGTTGGAACTAACCCATAGCTGCCCCTCCCCCTAGTTTTCAGAGGCTGTTCATCACACAGGAGGACACTGCCCATCTTTCTCCCATGGAGCAGTTGGTGGATTCAAACTGTGTACCATGAAGATTACAGCAGCACAGCTCCTAATCACTAGGCTACCAGAGCTCCCAATTATATCATATTAGGATATTTATAATGCTCACAGAGTAGAAAAGTTTTCTCTTTATTAATTTCCATAATAATCTTGCAAACAACACTTGAAACAAATTCAAACAGAACCAGGAATTCCACCCCAGAACCATGAGCAAAGCAGAACATAAACATTATGAAAAAGGCCAGATCCTATTTCATCTATTCAATTTAAGTGAAATGAAGATATAAACAAACTTTGTGGTAGAGTTTTTCATTTTGTTTTGTTTTAATCTACTACATGTGATTCTTCAAAACAAAAACATCCATTTTCCACAGCTAGCTCTCTGTTAGCCAAAAATAATGGCAAGAAGGCAAGGCTTTGGTAAGGATGGATATAAAAGACAACCACATGTTTTAAATTCTCTAAATACCTAGCCAATAATATCGCTAGTAGGGAAACAGCTGATTATCTTGAAATTGAGCCCCTCCTCTTCTGCTTCCTTTCTCCACTGTCATGGAGTTGAATGAACTTCTTTGGATTCCTTGGGCACTTCCAAGTTAGGTATGTGATAGCTTTATGAACCTCAATTTTTTTTAACTGGAAAATTGGAATCATTACATAAAAGTGTGGTCAGCACAATGGCTGACCACAGCAAAAGCTCGACAAAACTATAGTCATCATCCTTGTATCAGACACAAATCGGCAGCAAGGGCCTAATTGACTGGGAGGGTAAAGACTGTCTACACATCTCCCCACTTTTCTATCCCTAACAATCTGGATTGGCTCTACTTTCTCCTTCCATCACCCACAATCTGCAGTGATTTGTTCATGACTAATTTCATTATCTTTTGTCATTAATTGGCTCACAACCGGATACTGACCCAACATTATCATCCAAACCATAAAATGTGAGAAATCTTCTGTAGTGCTTTTAAAGAAAGTGCTCCTTTCTCCCAATTTAAAAACTAAAACAACCAAACAGAAAGAAATGGCATATTTTTTCTCCTTTTCTAGAGGATTCTGCGTGATGGCAATATTTTCTCGTAAAGTACTTTCTATATGCTACCAGCATGATGAAGAGGCCAACAATAAAGACAGTAAACTAAGTATAGGTGGTAGGGAATTGTGTACCAAGTGTCATCAGCGGAATTCTTGAACTAAGCAAGTGAGTTGGTTGAGTTGACCACGTAGCTTCCTTTTCCATGTGTTTTCCTACTGGTTGGTGGTATAGTTGTTCAACCCAAGTACAACCTGTAGCAACATTATGAACAATAGCTCTGCCCTATTGGTGAGGTAATTTCAATTAGGATATTTGTAAGCCGCAGTCTAAATGACTACAGTAATGCTAAAGTCTAAAAATGGTAATGCAATTTCTGAAAACTAAACTAAAATGAAACATCTTCCTATCAACCAGATACTCTTGCATGTTTTATTTTAAATTCTTCAGGAATATGAGCTCTGGATTACTGATGTGCAGGTGAGGGGGAAGTCATCTCCAGTAAGAATCTGAACAATGAAAGGATAACCGTAGTATATTCAAATAGTTATAATCTGAATACTCGCTATATGTTTAGGGAGCTCTGGTGGCCTAATGGTAAGCAGCTGCACTGCGATTCCAAAGCCATGCAGTTCGAATCAGCTAGCAGCTCTGAGGGAGAAGGATGTACAATCTCCTCCTGTGTGATTAACTGCCTCTTAAAACCCACTGTAGGGTCAGCTCTGGGTTGGTTCCGACTCGATGGCATACAATACTAACAATATATTTATGTCACCAGCTCTTCTCACAAGGAGTACTCAGGCTTGGAAGAGACAGAACATAAAATAACAATCATATAAATGGTGGAAGTACTGAATCATGAAGAAACTGCTCCTAGAGAGAATAAGCCTGTAAAATTGGGTCTGGGGAAAGAAAGAGAAGGCAGCTGAGCCCTATCTTAAAGAATGAGCTGGATTTCAATAGATGCACACAGGTATTCGAAAAAGAACAGAAGGAAGAACTTCCTTCAAGAAATTGTGCTAAATTGAGGGGCAGGAAAGAATGGCCCATGGAAACAAGAATCACAGGGAGGAGCAGAAATAGTAAAGGCACAGTAATTAATATCACAAAACAAAATGTGTGTAAACGGTTGATAGAAATAAATTTGCTCTGAAAATGTTTACTCAAACACAAATGAATGCGGGGGGAAACCATGGGCTTAAAAAAAAATTGTGGTAAACTGCAAACACAATAATAAAGAAATGAAGTAAACGATGAAAACCAGGACTTTCTAATAAGAATTTCCCAGATCTTCAGATTCAAATAAAACTCACTTGTGCAATTTTCATATTGAATTGCTGAAGACTATTCATGAACTTGATAATGAAGGTAGAGTTTAACTAGCAAATGTTATTCTGAGGAAAGTGTAAGACTATACTGCCTAACTCCGAATATAAATGGGCTAGAACTCTGAAGTGAAACGTTAGAAAGAAGGAACTGCTACTGTAATATGGGATGAAATCAAAACCAGACAACTAGATAACAGAGACATAAAAAATAAGTATATGAAAAATATCCAAGTTGAGGATATTCTTCTTCTGACTCTCACTTCCTGCCACTGAGCTGGAACAGACTCATAGAGGAGTCACTGCTGGGCTTATTTTGACAATAAAGAGAAACAAACAAAACAAAGAAACAACCCTCAACCTACAGACAAAAGTTCTTTTTTAATGATGTGAACAAAATATTTTTAAAATCTAAATGTCAGGTGTTCTTTGGTCACAGCTGGATCATGTTGTAATTCGCTAAAAAGAACTACATGTAAAAAGTTAACATAAATGTCAATTGGCTTTCTACATTTACATGCCTCTACTTCATCCTCTGTGAATCACCAACAAATCTTTTGGCCCAAATTAGCAAGCCACCATGGACAGAGCCAGTTAAAATAAAGCACTTTCCATGCAGCACGATTTCTCTCTAATCCCTGTATCAGCACCTTTTAGGATTAGCAGTTTATTTTACCCACCTCTGACTGCAGCAAGAATTTCGGCTAATGTATCAGTCTTAGGTGTATCCCTAAGCATCTGGACAATAAGTATAATTTCTGCCAGTGATAATCATGCCTTATGGGTCCCTATCAACACTTGCTCTCTCAGGCCATTTGTTAGCTGTTTGTTCAAACTCTCAGGACACCTTAGATCAGGGACAACCACAAGATCACCTTGACAAGATCACACTGTTGTTGTTGTTACGTGCCAACGAGTCGCCTGCAACTCATAGCAACCCTATGTATAACAGCCCTGAAACCTGCTCTATCCTGTGCCAACCTTACTGTCTCTAACGCACCTACCCTCTTACCCCAGACAATCCATCTCCTGGAGGGTCTAGATCAGCTAAAAGGCAATGTGGGAAGACGCCGGTAAACTGCACATGACGGGTACTGTAACTAAAGCACAGCTAGAGGGCAGCACCACATTGAGCTGGCCTCTTGCCCGGGGCCATCATCATGTTTGTTGTCTTTCTCCTTAAAGGGTGGTCTGTGAATCACTTGAGAACTGGTGAGAAAGGCAGAATCCCGGGCCCCATTATTCATTCACTGGACAGTTCCTATGTTAGCAAGATCTCCCAGGTGATTTACAGACACACCAGCATTTGAAACAAACAATTGTGTCACACACATGCATTCAAGCTTTACAAACTTTTTATGAGGGTACACAACTATCCCTGGTAATTCTCAGTAATAAGAAATTTAGGAAATATTAGGAACGAAAGTTGCTCCTTAAAGAACTGTATACACTATGCTTGGAAATGTCCAGGGAAGTCTGAAAATCCAGACTTCCAGCATCTGAGAGCTTAACCTCTGATTCCTTTGGCGTCCATTTTTTTACACCAGCTTGCCAACATCAGCCATACTAGGTACCTTCAGAAAGTGATGACTTAGACCATGTACAACTTTTATAGCAACAAATTATCAATTTACAAAACTCAAAGTCAACATATTGTGCCTTATAGTCATTTAGGCTGGCAAGACTTTAAAGCGCACACAAATCTAAAGTACTACATTGGAAATATTTGATTTATGTTAAACAGCGCTGTGGAATTTAAACATTCACATGCTCAGGCAAGCCTTATTCCTGGCTGATCAGCTGAATGATCAGCTTACATCCACCCTTCCAAAATACACTGCCCCGTTAACATTAAATATTTTAAAGATTTTTTTTCTGTATATTTTTTAACTGAACCTTATTTCAAGTACATTTCCTGAGCTACAGAGAATCTCCACCACCACAACAAAACACTACCCCAACGCGGCTGCACTCTAAAAGGCCCGGCCTGGACCGAGTGACCTCCGCCTCTGTAACGAGAGCCTGCCACAGAGGGAACCAACATGGCAAAACCACGGAGACCTTCGGTCCAGTACGGCCCGCAAACAGCGTGGCAGAAAGAAATTGTTTCTCTGCTCCTTTTGATGGGTTCTACTTTCAAGTCAGGAAATTAGAAACAGGTGTGCCAGAGGGCACACATATCCTCGCTACACACTGAAAAACACACGTTTTCAATTTTCAAACATGAAAGGGACTCCTGTTGAAGGAAAGAAGAAATGAAAATCCAGCCGTGGTTCTGTGAACCATATGAAGAGAGTTTCGAAAGGCTTTGACAAGTTGCTCAGCTCACTCCCCACAGACTGACAGCAGGTAGTACTCGACAATAGGAAGGAAAAGGCCTTCTTTCAAGTGAGAACAATCAAAGGGAGAGTTACATTAAAGAACACAGTGTTGGCATGTGAACCCATCACTTGATCTTATGCTTCTGTTTTTACCATTTCTTTCACCTTGTGTTTTAAAATTAGAAGTCAGTTCCTTCACAGAACAACAACAAAGCAATGAAAATAAGTATCTGATTTAAAAAACCCCAAATCCAAAGACATTATAAACATCAAAAGAACACCTTGGGATTCACTTCCTTCACTATATCCAGGTCTGTTATCTCTTTCAGAGGGAAGTCTGGTGTGCTGAGCTCTCTACAGTCAGTGGAGTGGGCTTAGTTCAGAGTAGAGGAGTGTGGTCTAGGGCACTAGATTTAAAGACAAATGACCCTGAAGGAATTTCAGAGGAGGAAGAGATGAAATAACAAAGGGCAGGCCATCAGGTGCAAGCATATGGCTGCAAGTGGCCCTCTGGAGGTACCTTTGTTCCTATTTCTCAGAAAATGTTTACAGCTGAGCCTTACAAAGACTTAGACGCTTTTTCATATAGCTCATATTTCAACAAGTTTCTAGACTCTCAAGAAAGTGGCCTATTTTATCAAATAAAGTTGAAGACTTTTATGCCTTTGCAAGACAGGGATTGTCCTTACTAGCCTTTTATCAAAAAACAGAACATGGAGCCCTAAAATACCTAGTTTCATTATAAGAGCAACTACAAGTCACAACGCAGAAAATAGCAAACTACTCAAATTCCCTTATTTGTAAAAACATCCTCTCCTTTATGTTTTTACATTATGTCTTACATTATATTTTAAAGAATATCTAATTATGAATAATAGTTATATTACACAATAGCAACTGAAAAGAGAATCTAAACTGCATCCTTGTTTTTATTATAAAAGAAAAAATTCACCTAAAAAAGTTAATACTGATTGTTAGGATGGAAAAATTATTGGTTTCATTTTCTATTTTACAATCAGGAAAAAGTTGATACATTTAAAAATCTTGAAGATATGTGATAATCAAAGTTATACTACATTGAACTGCATTCTTTTTTCTACATTTATTTTATATTAGTTTGGATACAAAATTAATACAGTTTCATTCATATACATTGAGTCTCACACATTCCTTCACTCACATTGTTTGATATGATCGATCCCATACATTGTGTTGTATATGACCAAGAACCATTGATCTATGCCTTCTATTACCTCGTCTTTTCAGGATGCCACTGGATATTTCCCAATTCCTTCATCCACTCCCTCTGCCCGCCAATCTGTGATCCTTGATTTCTCCCTTCTCACCCTCAACTCCCTCTGGATAGTTCTACCCTGTTCTGCATACAACTTTGTTATGAGTTGAAATTAACTTGATAAGAATGGTTTTTCCAATCGGTTAGCTGCTATCAAGATGACTGTGAGTTCTGGCAACCCTGTGAGACAACAATGGGTTGAAATTACATCATATCCTGTGCGATTCTCATGATCTCTACAGTGCCCATTTTTGTAGTTGCTAACTAAGCCAGTCCTTTTCATTGAAGGTTTTTATCTCTTTTTCTGACCTTCTACCTTTTGCAAGCAGAAATATGACAGTCTCCTCCCGTGCAATTTATTGCCTCTGAAAACCCACTGAAGGGTCAGCTATGAGTTGGTTCTGACTTGCAGGTATATAACAAAACCTTTTTCCCCATCTGGATACTTTTTACTTCTTACATTATTGTTCTCACTAGGATTGCTTATAACAATGTTGAGGAGAAGTGGTGACAGTGGGAACCCTTGTCTTTTTCCTGTTTTAAGAGGGGGAAGTCTGTCTTTCCACTTGTTATTATGGGCCATCAAGTCAACGATGACCCTATGAACAACGGCTCTGAACCCTGCCCCATTTTAAGTCAACTACACCATTTCTGATACACCTGATTCTATTGACACAATCACTGTGTCACTCCATCTCCACCCTTCCAGGCATGATGTCCTTCTCCAAGGACTGACCCCTCCAGTCAACAGGCCCAAAGTATGTGCGACCGTTTCAACAACATTGCCTCCTCAGAGCAAGGTGAGTTGCACCCTCTCCAGGACAGACTTGCTGGAAAATCAACAGATCTTTCTCTGAATTTTTCTGGAATGAAGAGCCCTAATTGAGACAATGAGTGGCAACACTGGCCAGAGAACTAAAGGCATTGCCTTTGGTCAACTCTGAATCCTTTCTCTGGCTTAGTGGGCTGTACTGTTTTTCATTTACAAGGCTGATTTTGTTCATTGTCAGAAGCTTCTTGTCCTCATAAAATAATAATGTATTATGACACTTTAGATTCTTGCTGTGTCCAGAAGAAAGAGCAGCCACTTCAGCCAAAAGAATCTGAGATGTAATAGGGTTGGTTGGGAATATACCATGGGAACTCTTTATGTGAATTATGACTTCTAGATTTGAGTGTAGAAAAAACAGCTAAATTTCTAAACATGTTTTAAAAACACATGACTCCTTGAAGTGTTTGACAGTAGTTCTGGAAAGAAACACTGTTCATTTTCAAATAACAATGCATATAAACTACCAGCACATTTCCAAGAACTGCAGTAATGAACTAGGAGTGGAATTCCATTCTGAAACAGAATAGAAGACCCCTCAGTGAGTGGATTTTCAGAAGCTGTAAAAGGCACTGAAGGGAACTGATCATCTTTCTCCACAGAGAACCAGTTGGATTAAAACCACCTGCTTTGGATTGGATGCATACATCTTTACCCACTAAGCCACCAGAGCGTCCTAGAATTCTGAAATATTCCAGATTTCCTAAGAAAGCAATTCAATCTCCCCACATTCTGTCCAATGGTTACTGCTTGGTGTCCTGTTAAACTCTGCCACTGCTACTGAGGTGAGATGATACCGCATTGTGGTTTTGATATGCATCTCTCTGACTACCAGTGATTTCTAGCTTTTCTTCATTTGTCTGTTGGCTATCTGATTATCTTCTGTGAAAATCCTTTCCATGTCTTTTGCCGATTTTGTAATTGAGTTATCAGTCTTTCTCTGTGGAGGTCCTGTAAGATTCTATAAATTTTTTTATGAGACTTTTCTGAAATGGCATTGCCAAATGTGTTTTCCCTATCAGTGGGATTGTAAAATGGCACAACCATTCTAGAAGGCAGTCTGACATATCCTCAAAAAGCTGAACACAGAAACTCCATATGACCCAACCATCTCACTGATAAGAATATACCCTGAGAAAAATAGAACTGAGACACAGAGGACATTTTACACTGATGTTCATAGCGGTGTTATTCACAATAGCAAGAAAATGGAAACAGGCCAGATGTCCATCATCAAAAGAATGGATTACGAAAATGTGGAACATGCACCTGATGGAGTACTGTGCAACAGGCAGGAGCAATTTCAAAAAATACTATGTAACACTGGAACAGCGAGAGACTATTATGCTGAATAAATTAAGTCTCACAAGGACAAATACTGCACAAGACTATTATTATAAAAACAAAAGGACAACTAGTAAGATGTGTATAGAAGTCTAAAGAAGGGAAGGGAAAGAGAGTTGTTACAATCCAAGGTTATGAATCATAACCAAATTGCTCCTATTTTTTCCTCCATGAAGAAGCTGGAGATCCTTTCAGTTAGTGGCTTGAAACTTTATACACAGGGCCACCAGTATGCCTAAAATCAGAAGATGTAAAATTATCTCTATTCACATATGAAATGATCTTATAGACAAAATTCCCAAAGATATCCCAGAAAACTTCTGGAGCTAACAGAGGATAGTAGCACAGTTGTGTGGTTCAAGGTCAAGAAACAAAAGTCAGTTGAGCTGCTTGCGCGGGCATGCTCTCTCTCTCTGTCTGTCTCTCTCTCTCTCTCTCTCTATATATATATATATACACACACACACACACAATGAGAATTATGAAAGGAAAATTAAACAATTCTACTTATAATACCATCTAAAAGAATAAAATATCGAAGAACAAATCTAATTAGGAAGCTGAAAACTTTTACAATAAAAAATGTAAAACACGGGGGAGCTCTGGTGGCCTGGTGGCAAGAAGCTGTACTGCAATCCCAAAGGTACATGTTTCGAATCCACCAGATGCTTTGCCGGAGAAGGAGGGAAAATTTCCTCCTGTACCAGTCAGATCTGATTTGATGGTACATGCACAAAAAATAATAAAATAAATAAATAAATAAATAAAAAGTAAAACATTGCTGAATGGGGTTCCTGAAGGCAAAAATGAAAATATGTTCTATATTTATGGATAGGAACCCTTTATATTTTTAATTGAAATTTTAATGAAAGTTTATAGAGACTGGATTTCCATTCATTCATTGTTACACATTTTCTTCCCTACCCACCCCTCCTACCAGTTGGTTTTTCTCTTTAAAAAGTAAAAAAAAAACAAAACACAACAAAACCTTTCATTATTATACAATCCTCTCCCCTCCAGTCTACTCCTCCATTAAGCTCTCATTCTGGAATCTTGTCATGAAAATAATACCTAATCATATATTCCTTTCAAACAGTTCTCTCCCTCATCTGTTTCAATGCAGTACACATTATTTATCCCCTCTTTTTGTAGATTCCCCCCCCTAGCCCCCATGTCAGTCCTGTTTTATAACGTGGCATTATGCAGTATTTCTCCCTTTGGGACTGAGATGTTTCACTCAACATAATATCCTCCAGGGTCACCCGTTTTATATAATATTTCATGAGTTTCTTGCTTTTCAATTCAGCATAGTATTCCATTTTGTGAATATACCACAGCATCTCTACCCATTAGTTTGCTGACAGGTGCTTGGGTTGTTTCTAACTCTTTGCTATTATGAACAAGGCCAGAATGAACATGAGTGTGCATATATCTGTTTGGGTGACAGCTATGGTTTCTTTAGGGTATATTCCCAGTAGTGAAATTGCTGGGTCAAATGGTATTTCTATTTCCAACTTTTTGAGAAAGTGCTATCCTGCCTTCCACAGTGGTTGCACCATTTTATACTCCCACCAACAGTGAATAAGGGTTCCAGTCTCTCCACAACCTCATCAGCATTTGTTGTTTCCTGTTCTGTCAAGTTTTGCTAATTTTACTGGGGTGAGATGAAATCTCATAGTTGTTTTTATTTGCATCTCTCTTAATAATTTTAAGAAATTGATTGTTGTGTTGTGTTCTTTTGAGCTGAAGATGACCCAGATTGGCTATATGAACAAGTGTCCTGAACTGTTTTATCCTGTGCCATTCTTACAATCTCTGACATACCTGAGCCCATTGTTGCAGTTAGTCTGTTAATCCATCTGACTGAAGATCTTCTACTCTTTTGCCAACCTTCCACCTGTCCAAGCATGATGTCCCTAAGGAACAGCCTCTTCTCCCAACATGCCGAAAGCATATGAGATAAAGCTTTATCACCTTTGCCTCCAAAAGGCATGCTGGCTGTACTTTCTCTAAGACATGTCTGTTTGTTCTTTTAGCAGACCATGGAATATTCAGTGTTCTTCTCCAACACCATACCTCAAAGACATCAATTCTTCTTCTGTCATCCTTATCTATGGTCCAGCTCTCAGATGCATAGCACCTAATCAGAAAGATTACTTGGTGTGCCTTAGTGTTTAAACAGTCACTGTTCCTCAGGAGAGATCTTTTACTACAGACTTTACCAGTGTATTATGTCTCCTGGTCTTCTGACTGCTGGTACTAAGGAGGCTGACTGGATCCAAGTAAAGATAAAAGTTGTTAACAGTTTCAATGTATTCTCTATTTGTCACAATGTTACCTACTAGTTCAGTGATGAGAATATGTATTTTCTTGATGTTAAGTTGAAATCCATACTGAATGCTATATTTTTTTAATTTTCTGCAGTAAGCAAGGCTGTGTTATCTGCATAACATAGGTTATTGATAATTATTCCACCAATCCTGATGCCATATTCTTCTTCACAAAACAAAGCTTCTCAAATTATCTGCTCATACAGATTGAATAGGTATAAAGAAAGGATACAACCCTGAGGCATACCCTTCTTAATCTGAAACTAGGTAGTGTTCTCGTGCCCTGTTTGCACAATATCCTCTTGGTTTAGGTTTCACATGAGCACAATTAAGTGTTCTGGGATTTTCATTCTCACAATAGGTTATGATGCACACCATCAAATGCCTTTACATGGTCAATAAAACACAAATAGATATTCTCCTGGCATTATTTGCTTTCAGCCCTAAAAGATGTCAAAATACATCTGACATTAGCAATGATATCCCTGGTGCAATAGGGTCTTCTAAACTCAGCTTGAAGTTCTCTGCATGTGATATTAATTATATTGTTCAGTAATTTCCATATTCTGTTAGATAACCTTTTTTAGGAATGGGAACAAATATGGATCTCTTTCAGTCAGTCAGAAAGACAACTGTCTGCCAAATTTCCTGGCATAGACTGACGAACAAAGGCAGGGTCGAATCTGTTATTTGAAAGATGTTAATATCCCATCAGTTCTTGGGACCTTAGTACCAAATTGCTGTTGTTGTTGTTATGCGCTATCTAGTCGCTTACAACTCATAGCGAACCTATGTACAACAGCCCTAAAGCCTGCTCTGTCCTATGCCAATCGCACAGTCTCCGACACATCCATCCCGATTACTCCAATCACCGAATCAATCCACCTCAAGAGGGTCTTCCCCTCCTGAGCTGTCCCTCCACCCTCCCAAGCATGATGTCCTTCTCCAAGAACCAGTCCCTCCTTACAACATGTCCAAAGTATGTCAGATGAAGCCTCAGAATCCTTGCCTCCAAGGAGCCACCCGGTTTAACCCTGTCCAGGATGACTCTATTCGTTTTCTTTAACAGTCCATGGTACTCTCAATACTCTTCTCCAGCACCACAGCTCAAAGGCATCAATCCTCCTTCTCTCCTCCCTAGTCATTGTCCAACTCTCTGACGCATAAAAAGTGATTGCAAAGACCATGGCCTGTATCAGACACATCTTAAGTCTCCAGAGAGACACCATTTCTCTTCAGTACTTTGAAGAGGTCCCTAACAGCAGACTTTCCCATCACAACACATTTTTTTCCTGGCTGCTGGTGCCAAGAGTGTTGACTGTGGAATCAAACAAACTAAAGCTGTGAACAATCTCAATCTCTTCACCATCCATTCTGATGCTACCAATTGGTCCAGTGATGAGAATCTTTGTCGTCTTGACATTGAGCCTCAATCCATACTGAAGGCTGCAGTCCTTGACCTTCTGCAGCAAGCGCTTCAGGTCCTCCTCAATTTCAGCAAGCAGGGTTGTGTCATCTGTATAACGCTGATTGTTGTTAGATCTTCCACCAATCCTGATGCCACATTTCTCCTCATAGAGCCCAGCCTCCCAGATAATCTGCTCTGCATACAGGTTGAAAAGGTATGGAGATAGGACACATCCCTGGCGTACACCCTTCCCAATTTTGAACCATGCAATGTTTCCTTGCTCTGTTCTGACGAATGCCTCTTGGTCCAAGTATAGGTTTCACATTAGCACGATCAAGTGTTCTGGAATCTATAAATTCAATATAATCTTTATACAAATTCTAACAGTCATCTTTTCAGAAATAGAAAAACTAATACTCAGTTTTATATGGGAAGGTAAGGCAAGCTAAAGCAATGCTGAAAGCTAAGAACAATGCTGAGAGGCGAACCCTCCTTCAGTTCCAGACCACCTTTTGTCTCAGAATAGCCAGCCTCCAGGCCACCAAGGTTGGAAAGTGCCCTACACCTTGCCGACCCTCACTCCTGCACTCGGCTTCATTCTGGGAGCTAGGTGCCCAGCCCAATCATATTGACTGGCATCATCTTGATCAGAACCTCCAATACCATCGCTCAGAATCCAGCCAAAACACCATTCTCCTTAGAGATATGATTCTGTGTTGCCAGGCGAGTGCCTTAATTGGAAGGCCCCAGCAACCAACATCCATAGGAATATGGTCTTAGAGCAAAAAAATAGAGACAAAGTCCTTCCTAAAAACCATGAGAGAGAGAGAGATATGAAGAGAGTGGAGGAACCTGACCATTCCACTCTGCAGACCAAAGAGGGCAACAGACTTCAGAAGAGAGAACCTCAGTCAGAAACAACAAGCCTTTTTCATCCCACAGATGAAGGAATAGAAGCAGTACTTCTAGCCGCTCCCTCCAACCCAGATCTAGGAAAGTCTACCAAAAGACCAGAGAGGAAAGACCACAGTCAGGGTAAGGTGGCCTCCCCTCCCTACTAGAGTATTTAGCTCCCCAACTGAAACAAGTCTTCTGGTGAGGCCAAAGACCAGAGAGAAATGGGGGCAGAGAGAGCTGTCTCTCCAAGCCAAACCAAGGACCAGTTAGGACACCACGCAAGAAAAAACTCTACCACAGTAATGACATGGAAGAAACAGACTACCTCACAGTCTACACAATACCAAAACAAGATTTTAACCACCCCCCCCCAAAAGTGATCAAAACACAGAATTAATGGATTTCTGAAGCTGGAGGGTCTGAAAGAATGCTCTGACACAGAATTCAAAAGAACAATAATTGAGTCATTTCAATGGGTGAAAGAAAAACTCAAAGAATTTCTGGATTCTATAAGTAAAAGTCAAGAGGAACTTAAAAAAAAAATCCAGGAATATGTAGACAAAACAAACCAGGTATTAGAAATCCTAGTAAAAGAAGAAACTGGAATCCAGAATGTTAAGACCTGTACTTCAGAAGTTACCAACATGTTGGAGGTACAGATGAGCAGAAAACAAAAACACAGAATTGGTGAAAAAGGAGAGAGAACTCTGATCTGCTAGAGCAAAAAGCAGAATCAAAAGGAAAATGAAGAAAGCCTAAGAGTAATGTGGGACACCAACAAAAGGGAAAGTATGCATATAATTGAAAACCCAGAACAAGACAGGACAGTGAGAGAGTTGTGAAAGTCACTAGAAGAAAACTTTGCAGGAATAATGAAAAATGTAAGAATATGCATAAAAGAAACTGAGTGAATTCCGTATAGAATAGACCGCTACAGAAAAGCACCAATGCATATCAGAATCAATTTCAAAGCAGGTAAGGGAATATGATGAATAACTTATAAATGAGAGCAAGTAAGATTAAGTACCAATTTCTCAGCAGACACCATGTGAGCAAAAAGACAGTGCAAGAACATATCAAACACTCAAAGAACACAACTTTCGACCAAGAATACTGTACCCAGAAAAACTGTCCACCAAATATGACAAAGAGATCAAGATATTTTCAGAAAAGCAGGGGGTTTTTAAAAATAAGTCTGCAGGAAATAGTGGGGGGGGGGAAGTCCTTCTCATGAAGAAGCCACAAAAAGGAGGATGGATCAAAGTAACCAGCAACAATACCAAAGAGAACTCAATAAAATTACAGCAATAAAACTTCACCTCTCAATAATTACATAGCACATGAACAGTTTAAATGCACCAGTGACGAGAAAGAGTGGCAGACAGGATAAAAACAAAACCCATTAATATTCTATCTACAAGAGATATACTTAAATAGTGAAGAGAAGACAGTACAAAAATCAAAGAGTGAGAAAAAATATGTCAAGCAAATAGCTACTTGAAAAAAAGCAGGAGTAGCCATATTAATCTCTGATAAAATAGATCTCACTGTAAAAGCAATCACGAAGGACAAGAACAGGTACTTGCTGCTTAAGGCTCAACAGAACAAGAGGACACAACCATAATAATTAACACCTATGTAAGAAATTATAGACCTGCAAAACATATAAAGCAAGTATTAATGGAACTAAAACAAAATAGACAATGTAGCAGGAGACTTTAATATACAATTTTCAAGGAAAGACAGGACTACAAGAAAGAAATTCTACAAAGATGCTGAAGAATTAAACCACACAATCAGACAATTGGATCTTATAGATATATACAGACTAATGAACCCCAAGAAAAGATGGGTATACATTCTTTTCCAGCATGTCACAGAACAGACCTCAATAAATTAAAAACAAAGAAACAATACAAACCATTTTCTTAGAACAGTGTTACAAGACTAGAAATCAACAAGACAAAAAAATTAAAAATCATACACCTGGAAGCTGAAAAATGTCATGCTTGATCATGAGTGGGTAATAGAGTAAGCAAAAAAACAAAATTAATAAAGAGTATAAATTTCATCAGAAAAAAGCTTGGAAGAACTCTAAAAGCCCTAATCCACAGCATGAAAAATCTTCGAACTATAATGAAAAACCTACAAACAGAAGAGAATAAAATAGACAAACGGGACCTTCTAACAATCAAATCCCTATGTACATCAAAAAATCCCAACAGAGTAAGAAGGAAACCAAGAGACTGGGAAAAAATACTTGGCAATAAAACGTATGACTAAGGACTTATATCTAAAATTTCTAATTTATAGAATACTCTAGCACCTCGACAAGAAAAATGTAAACAACCCAATCACAAATGGGCACAAGATATCTGAACAGACACTTCAACAAAGAATACATTCTAATGGCAAACACACACATGAAGGAATGTTCAAAAGCTCTACCTCTCAGAGAGATGCAAATCAAAACAACTGTAAGAGATCAGCTCACACCAGTAACTAGAGCAACGTTCAAAAACACAGCAAACAACAAATGCACGTGAGGTTGTAGAGAGATTGGAGCTCTTTTTCACTGCTGGTGGGAATGTAAAATGTACAACCACTATAGAAGGTAGTCTGGTGCTTTCCCCAAAACATGAAAACAGAAATAACACTTGACTAGCAATTCCAATACTGGAAATACACCATAAAGAAAACAGAGCCATCCTCATCTAACAGGCCTAATTCCATTTCTCTTGTCACTGGGTTTATCCATCTCATCCTAAGTCTTCCTGTCCTGAGCTGTCCCCCAACCCTTTCAAGGATGATGTCCTTCTCCAAGGTCTGGTACCTTCTGGCCACATGCGCAAAGTATGTGAGATGGAGCATCAATATCCTTGTCTGATTTCACCCTCTCCAGGACAGACCTGTTTGTTCTCCTGGCAGTCCATGGTATGTTCAACACTCTTCTCCAGCACCACAACTCCAAGGTATCTATCTGTATTCTATCATCCTTAGTTATTGTCCAGTTCTCTGATGCATAGCAAGTAACTGCAAAGACCATGGCCTGTATTAAGCATATCTTAGTCCCCAGACTGGCATCATTGCTCTTCAGTACTGTAGAAAGGTCCCTGACAGCTGACTTCCCCAGTCAATTCACATTTTGATTTCCTGACTGCTGATGCCAAGAATGTTGACTGTGGGACCAAGCAAGCTGAAGCTGTTAACAATCTTAATCTTTTCTCCGTCTATCATGAAAATGCCACTTGGCCAGTGGTGAGAAATCTTTGCCTTCTTGATGTTGAGCTTCAATTCATATCGACGACTACAGTCCTTGACCTTCTGCCGCAAATGTCTCATATCTTCCTCAGTTTCAGCAAGCAAGATGTGTCACCTGAATAACGCAGGTTGTTGATGAGTCCTCCTCCAATCCTGATACCATATTCATCCACATAAAGTCCAGCCTCCTGAATGATCTGTTCTGCATATAGATTAAAAATGTATGGAGAAAGGATGCACACCTGATCCTGAACCATGCAGTGATTTCCCTGATCTGTTCTGACTACTGCTTCCTGGTCCAAGAACAGATCCAAGAACATGAGCACAATTAAGTGTTCTGGGATTCCCATTCTCATCAAGGTTAGCCATAATTTATTGTGATCTACACAGCCAAATACCTTTACACAGTCAATGAAACAGATAGACATTCTTTTGGTACTCTCTGCTTTCAACCTAAAATCCATATAATGTTGGCTATGATGTCCCTAGTACCATGGCCTCTTCTAAATCCAGCCTGCACATTTGGCAGTCCCAGTTATTTTTGGATAATATTCAGCAGGATCTTGCTTCCTAGTTGCTCTTCATTTAAAACAAATTTGTTCTTTTGGCAGTCCATTCAATCATCTTCACCAAGACCACAGTTTAAAGGCATCAATCAATTATTCTGTCTTCCTTATATACTATCCAACTTTCAGATGCAAAAGGAGCAAGGGAAAATATTAAGACTGGGTCAGGCACTTCTTTATCTTTAAAATTACATCCTTGCTTTTTAGAACTTTAAAGTGGTCCTTGACACTAGATCTGTCCAATGAAATCTATCTTTTCATTTTATGATGGCTGATACAAATGGATTGTAGTGCAAAGTAACATGAAATTATTGACATCTCTGATCATTTCTCCATATTGTCTACTGGTCAGGATATTTGTTTTCCTGATGTTGAAGTGTAAGCTATATGGAAGTCTACATGTAATATTTGATCTTCTCCTGTGTTTCAAGTATTCTTCACTTTCTCCAAGTAAAGTTGTGTTATCAGAATAAAAAAAAGTTAATTACAGTCTTTCTCTGACCAATCAATTTACTAATGCCATATTCTTCTTCATGTTTGTGCAGTTTCTCAAATTATTTGTTCATCACAAAGACTGAATATGTATACAGAAAGGGGACAACTGTAACACATACCTCTGCTAAATTTAAATTATGCCATATCTCCTTATTCAGTTCAAACAACTGTTTCTTGATCTCTACAGATTTCTCATAATTAAGTGTTCTGGCATTCTTTTTTCTCTCAAGGTTCTCCATAGTTTATTATAATCCACGCAGCTGAATGCCTTTGTAGAATCAATAAGACATAAGTAAATACCTTTCTGGTATTCTCTGCTTTCAGTCAAGATCTACCTGACAATTAGCCCTTGCTCCACAGCCTCTTATTATGGCAACTAGAACTTCCTACCAGTTTAAGTACTGCTCCAACTGTCTTTGAATAATCTTGGCAAAATTTTCCTTGCTTGTGATATTAATGATATTATCTGCTAATTTCTACATTATGAAGTGTCTTTTAAAAAAGAAAAAGGGGGAGGTGGGTGTGGAATATGAATTTCTTCCATTTGGTTGGCCAAGGAAACTGTCTTCCAACTTTCGTGGCATATGCTAACTAGTAAGCGTGTTCAGGGCTACATGCTGAAACAACTCAACTGATATTCTTTATCATTTCCTGGAGCCTTATTTTTTTCCAGTACCGTAATTGTGGCTTGCTTGGCTTTCTTTCAAATAAAGTTATAATAACTTACCACACAAGTGAAGTGTTGTGGCCTATCAAGTTGGAACTGGTCAGTTTGTGGCACTGGTCAGAAGGTAAAACCCTGACATTTATAAGAAGTCTGGATATATAAATAGCTTTTCCCACAGAAGTTTCTGAGATAGGAAGCAAAAGGGAAAAAGCAGTAGAGAGGAGTCAAGGAACTTCTGAAAACATTTATAACATTTACGACTGGAATGGGCTCTGAGGCAAAGCTAGTGGCAACAGGCAGGGAAGGGATCCTGCAGCAGAGCCAATGGCAGGAAGGTCACAGGTAGAGAAACGCGTCCAGAGGAATCCAACAGGAGCCTATCCTTAAGGAGCCCAGGGGAGGTCTGGAGCTGGATAAGGGCATGCAGAGCACAGAGGGGCCCATTTGAGGACTTGAGGCAGCTCTCTTGCACTAAAGAAGGGAAAGAGGCAAGTTATCTCTCCTTTAGGGAGCCTTTGAGACTGTGCTTGCAAAATTCTTAATTCTAACCTTAGTGTTGTCTATTGATTCTTAATCTGTGCTGTAGCCTGTTAACCTCCTTCACAAAGCAACAAAATATTAAGTATGATCTTTGTTCTATGTGCCTTTGCAACGGACTATCAAAACCAGGGGAAAAAAACAGACCATGGGAGGCACAACTGGTGCCCAAACTGGTAAAAAGGATGGCAAGCAGAAATACACTGATCTTCAACTCATATTAATACTGACGACAATTCTTATTGTCCCTAAGAAGTCAGATAGGTCCTTACCTATTAATCCCCCCTTTTAACAGTGTCTATGAAATACAAACTACAAAAAAGAAAATTAGCTACTGATAAATGGATTCCTATCTGCCTCCTCATTCCCCACCCCCACACACAAAAAAAAAATAATGACCACAAAGCTCCTGGTCCTTTCTCAACAGTAGTGTTCACTGTCACTTGAGCCCACTCTCTCAGGAAGTCTGCCCTTACCTCTTAAAAAACAGCTGGGAAGCAGACTGTAAGCACAGCCCCATTAGATAATCTCTCCCAGAAGGAGACCTTGGGCTAAATGTTAGGCTTGAGAGACCAAGAAAGGATGACATACTCTCCAACCCTTGAGTAAGAAATTCCAGTTACTGCCTCAGAAATATTTAAGCATGAATTTCATTTTATGTCTTAGTATTTTGCATTGTTTTTTATTCCAGTATCTTGGGAGCTCTAATCCTTATGACCCTCAGTTTTCTAGGGTGATCCAGAGTCAAGGATTGGGAAATCAAACAACCTAAAATATCAGACATCACCGGGCGTCTTTTAGAAACCACACAGCAGATCTTTCTCCATGTCAGAACACCAGAACCCTGTGAAGAAGGAAGACTGAAGCACATATCTCCTGATCGCCAATCATCTGCCAACACTGTCCCTAGACTTGTCCCTCCTAAACCTTGCCCCTCAAAAAAACACAACAGCAGCAAAATTGCAGAAACACATAAGAGAAAACCACACTGAACATAAGTTTGGTATGTTTTTTCCTTTCAAGCTGGTCTTCTCATCTTGGATATGCTCTTCGTTTCCATAGCTAAAGAGATATCCCAGATGTGTGGTACCTTAGAGCACACATCTGACCCGCTATTGAAAAATCATATGTGAACCTGATTTGGGCAAATAGACTGATGTTTTAAAATGCTATTTTTAAAGAATTTCCCAGTAATACCTCTGAGAAGGCAAGCACTGTCCTAGAGGAGACGAACCGAGTGCAGATAGATGGCTATTTCTGACTACTAAGCAGCACTGACTATGTGTCAGGCACTTCTCCTGAAAGAGCTTATCACATTGCTTTAAGAAGCTTGAAATTAATTCTTTGCTTTCATAAAACTGGTAGAAATTAATCCTTTGTCTCCATAAAACTGATGAAATTAAGCAAAGCAGTATTTTAACAACGGGCACCATTTGTCATATCCTAGCCCCTCAGGATCTGGCAGTTTGTGACAGCTGATAGAGTGCTACCATCCCTGTCCCTGCGGCGGCAGTGATGATGGAGCTGCCTAGAGGCCAAGTTGGTCCTTTAATCATCCCACTGAGATATGTGACATACTGGAACTATATATGCTGGATTTTTTAATTACAGTTTAAAATGTACTAAAAAAGTTGTTACAAAACAGAAACAAAAAACATTTCATCTGCAGAAATAATGCAAAAACCAGTGTATCCTGCCTCTGTTATCTATAAAACAACCAGTATTTCCTGTTGAAGGAACAAGTAACTCCAAGTCTCTATTTCTCATAAAGCAACAACTATGCACTAAGTAATGAGAAACCAGTGTATCGTACTTTAAATGGCCAGATCTATTTGTTACTTATGTGGTTAGGTGTCAATGAGTTGACTAAGACCAACAGTAATCATACGAGCAATCTACTGAAACCCTGTCCTGTGCCATCCTCATGTCTGCCATGTTCAAGCCCACTGTTGCAGTCACTTCTATCAATCCATAAAATAGTGGTGCATCCCATAAAAGATGGTAACTTTATTCTGTGAAACAGAGTAGATTTTGAGTTCCTAGGGCAGGTGTGTCAGAGGCAGAGAGATGGGCTCAGGATAGGGCAGGGTTCAGAGCTATTGTGCATAGGGTCACTATGAGCCATAGTCAATTTGATGGCACAAAACAACAACTCTGCAGCAGAAATTACAGTCAAGCAAATGTAAACTCATCAGTCCTAGCTGCAGTGGTAGATATTACTATCCTTGTTTTATGAATAACCCCCTTGCCCACATCCCACAACTAGTAGGAACCAGACAAATGTCTAGTGGGGTAATCTAGACAAATACCAAAGGTTCGGACAGTCCTTACCACCCTAATCTGCTACCTCCCAGAAAGGCAAATCTCCATGATGCCAGCCCATTAGTCAGTTTGCATCAACAGCTCCCACTGTCTTCCTGAGCCCCACTCAATCTTCAACTGAATGATGGGAACAAGATGCTTGAGTTTATCCCTCAGGCTAATGACCAAACCACTTGTCTGGCCTGGGGAGAGCCATACCCTGACCATAACTAACTGTCTTCCTTCTGCCTTTTAATTATCACCTTCTAAGCAACACAAACCTAAAATGGAAGATAAGTCTCTGGGTTTTCTACAACAGCCTTAGGCCAATGCTTTTTCATGCTGACCCAATAACCACAAAAGACTATGCTCCCCCTTCTTCCAACTAGGTCACCCAACTCTGCCATGTATTTCTATTAGCAACCTCACAGCAACAACGAAGGAGAAACACACAAAGTCCCAGAGATGGAAAAAACAGGGAACTGCTCTACTATCCTCATGTTCTGGGAGCCAATGATGATTAGTTCTTTACTTGAGAAGGATGTAACACAATAAGTGAACATCTATGTTAAGAGATAACACCACATGTCACAACTTGAGGGTATTTTTTTGTCATATGAAACTACCTTCAAATGAGTAAATAAACATTACAGACTAATGGAGAAAAATACCAATTACATAATTTTATTTTACCCATCAATTGTATTCTACTCAAATCCCTGAAGCAAGTATGTTCTTATTTCAATATTCACATCACCAATTAAAAAGTAAAAGTGGGGGAGGGGAAAAAATTATTCCACAGAAATTAAATCAATTTTCAAATGATACAGTGAGGCAAGCTCTCAGGACTTCGGTTATAAAAGGAATCCAAGTTTCCTAGCATGTAGACATGAGAGCAGCATTAGAGGACAACACACTAGGTCACTGTACAGCTTACTGACCAAGTCACTATGGCACATGAGAGCAACAGGTTACTACTGAAAAATAAAGAGAAAATAAACACTTTAGTTTTAGATTTTTTTTTTCCATTTTTTAAGTACCATAATATTTGTTGTTGTGGTTGTTAGGGGCCAATGAGTGAAGTATAACTTATGTTGACCCTAAGAAGAACTGATCTGAATCCTGTCCTATCCTGCACCATCCTTATCATTTCTGAAACACTGGAGCCCACTGCTGGAGTCACAGTACCAGCCTATCTCATCGAGGGTCTTCATTTCTTTCACTGATCTTCACCTTTGCAAGTATTATGTACCTTGCCAAGGAACACTGCCTCTTCTAACAACAAGTCTAGAGTATGTGAGATAAAGCTTTGCCGTTTTTACCTCAAGGGAACACTCTCGTTGCACTTTCTTTAAGAAATATCTGTTTGATCTTTTGGCAGTCCATGGGATACTCCATAATCTTTTCTAACACCGTGACTCAAAGGTACTGATTCTTCTCCTGTGATCCTTAGTCACTGCCCAGCTCTCGGATCCATAGCAGGTGACTGGAAAGACCATGGATTAAATCAGATGCATCTTATTATTTAAACTGACTTTTGGAGACAAAGACTTTGGAGAGGTCCTTGACAGCAGATTTTCTCAGTGTAATACATCTTTTGATTTCTTAATCGCTGGTACCAAGGATGTTGATTGTAGATCCAAGTAAGATGAACTCATTGACAAGTTCAGTCTTCTCTCCATCTATCATGATGTTGGCTGTTGGTCCAGTAGGGAGGATTTCTGTTTTACAGATGTTGAGATGTAATCCATATTGAAGGCTATGTATGGGCTTTGATCTTCTATAGCAAGCACCTCAAGTCCTCTTCACTTTCAGCAAGCAAGATTGTGTCACCTGCATAACACAGGCTGTTGATGTGTCTTCCTCCAATATTAATGCCATATTTTCGCTCATAAAGTTTAGCTTCTCGAATTACTTGCTTAGCTTACAAATGGAATTGGTACAGAAAAGATACGATGTTAAACCATGAATTATTTCCTTGCTCTATTCAACTTCTTGATCTAAGTAGAGATTTCTTATCAGCATAATTAAGTGTTCTGAAATTCCCATTTTTCTCCATGTTAGTTATAATTTCTTATGTGTGCACAGGCTAATTCCTACACTTTATGCATCAAGATTTTCATAGGCCCTCAATATTAAATTAAAAATAAGCCTGTAATACTGCATTATGTTTGTTGTGCTGTTAAGTGCTGTCAAGTCGCAGGCAACTCATAGCGACCCTATGAACAAAAGTCCTTGACACCTATATAACTTTTGTCCTTCCTCCAGTTCATATGGTTTCTGGAGGCAAGCTATTATGGAAGTAGATGCCACTCCTGCTTCCAATCTTGTTTTAATTGAGGAGCTCCTCCAAACACTGTCCACCATGGGTAACCATTCTGACATTTGCCTCATCAGTGTCAGTGTTTGGCTTCACAATATTGATAAAGAATATTTTTCAATTATATTATGATTGACTAAACCTAACTTAAGTTCACATTTCAATTTCTCCTCTGATAAGCCAATGGCTTACAATAATTTTTTTCCAATGATACAAGGAATAGAACAAGGTCAAGAGGCAAGCTACAAGAGATAGATGGGGCAGCAGCCTGAAATAATAGGGTCATTTCAGTAAGAAGGAAAACAAGCAGCAAATATAAACATGTTGCCAAGATTTCAAATCTAAGGAAAGAATATGGTAAACATAGAAGAAAAAAGGTCAAAGGGTACATTCAAAAAATAAGATGATCTGTAAAAAAAACCAAAAAGCACTCACAGACAGAAAGAAAAAAGTCTGGAGTAGACACAGAAGTGGAAGGCAAAAGCGTAAGAGAAGCCTAGTGACAAAGTTTAATAAGACAAAAGGTAATAAATGTTGGAGAAGATGTGGCAAGACAGAAACTCCTATATGCTGTTGGTGGGATTGTAAAATGGAACCACCACTCTGGAAGGTAATTTAGCATTTCCTCAAAAACCTGAAATTCCATATGACCCAGCTCTTTCACTAATTGAAATATATGTTGTTGTTGTTGTTGTTGTTGTTGCTGTTGTTGAATGCCATCGAGTTGTAAATGACTCATAGCGACCAAATGAACAAAAGACCTGAGCACTATTCATACAGTTTCCGGAGACAAGCCATTTCAGAAGTGGATGCCACTTCTGCTTCCAAGCTTGTTTTAACCTGGAAGCTCCACGAAACACTGTCCCACCAGGGGTAACCATTATCGCATTTGGCACATCAATGTCACAGTGTCAGCATCACAGCAAACACGAGTTACCTCTGTACGGCAATGCAAGATCAGTGCAATACCTAGAAGAATGTTTAACAAAAAACAATCTGAACCAATCACAGGCAGCAAGAAGCCACAGAGACCTAGAGTGGAGTCATCCAGGAACAACTTGGCCACCTTCTTCTGCTCTCCCACTTCGGGGACTTAAGCCACCATCTGCCTTAAACCCTAGGCCAAGCCTCAAGGACCATGCTGGGGGCAGTACTGCACATCAAACACAAGCCCGCAAAAGCACACAACCTCAAAAACTTGTGATTACTTGTGCACCCAGACCACCATGCACAGGCAGCAAGAAGCCAGAGAGACCCAGAGTGGAGTCATCCAGGAACAGTATGGTCGCCTTCAGGGATTTAAGTGACTGTCTGTCTTAAACCCGAGGACAAGCCTCAAAGACCTCGCTCCAGGGGAAGATATCCCAAGAAAATCAGAACTGAGGTACAAATGGAGACTTCTATACCATTATTCACAGCAGTGTTATTCACCATCATCGCAAGAACATGGAAACTGCCCAAATGTCCAACGACAATCAAAAGGGTTGAGAAATTACGGTATATTCACACAGCGAAATACTACGCAGCATTCAGGAACAATGATTCTGTAAATTACTACCTAACTTGGGAGGGACTGGAGAGCATTACGCTGAGTAAACTAATTCAGTGCCATAATTACAAACACTGTGCAAGACCATTACTGTAGAATGTGTATGAGGATCCAAGGGAGAAGGGGGGAGCAGAGGGGTGAGTATGGGAGGGCATGAGTAGGGGGGTTAATCATAAGGTAGCACAACATAGTTGGAGAGAGGGGTGGGTAAAGAAAATGGGAAAGATCTAGTATGAAAAACAAGGTATACTAACTTTGTAAGTAAACTAGTATTTTTAAAAAATTGTATCTACACAAATAAAAAAAAAGGACTGAAGCGTCAAGAAATCCTAAGAATACCTCAGCCATTACTAAATCAAAAGGAACTAAATCCTAAGATAAAGAAAACCCAAAGGAGATCCCAACCTAGTACTTCCAGCAATGGGAGGGCAGACAGAGAAAGCTCTATGGAAAAGGCTAAAAGGAGCAACCCAGGAAGGCAGAAAACCAACCCACAGTTACAGCACATACACGACAGGAAAAGTCATTCAAAATAGTCACTGAAATAAAAATCAAAAATCAAAGAAACAGCAAGAAAAAAAGGCCAGTAGATTGGGTGATTCTGTTACTACAGGAGCCAGGAAGGACAGGAACTAAAACAGCAAGAACTTAGAGGAAGAAAGGGGAGTAAACCAGGATCTACAGACTCTGATGAAGCAGATCTACTCTATAGCGAACAGGTCAACAAAAAGCATCAATATGCATGTTGCACTTTTTCGAGAATATCTCTGTCAAACAGGAGTATCGCCAAATTAAGGCTTCAAGTAAACCATGGGTGGGGACAGCTACAAATAAATCCAGTGCCAGTAACAGAGAAACGTAGATCTAGGTACAAAAACCATCCTGTCCCCGTTTTTTCCCACATACATATACACTCATTCATTCACTTCTATGTGCTACTGACCGTTCTGACACGGCTATAAAAAAAAAGAGGATCTATAATTTCTTAAGACTGAGTACTATGAATGAGGTATTGTTAAATGATATGCTTTTTAAGGGTGACAAAATTATTTTAAACAGTTGGTGGTCACTGTTTCATAAGAAGGTGACTATGTCTATTCCACTGACTTGTACAAGCAGAAATGGCAGAGAGAGTAGTTCTAGGGGTTGTTATTGTTGTTGTTATGTGCCGTCGAGTCGCCTGCGACTCATAGCGACCCTATGTACAACAGCCCTAAACTCCGCTCTGTCCTGTGCCAATC
>NW_006399900.1:3438257-3439461 GCF_000299155.1 Elephantulus edwardii
AGAACACATTTAGATAACAGAAATGGCAAAGGAGGTTAAGGGGTTGTTGTTAGGCACCCTTAATCACTACTCATAGCAATGCTATCAACAACATATCTGAACCTTGCTGAATCTTGCCCTAGCCTCACAGTACATTCGAGCCCTATTACAGTCACTGTGGTGTTTCACTGAGGGTCTTACTCTCTTTCACTGACCCGTTGCCTCTTCTCAGCATAATGCCTTTCTCCAAGGACCAACGTCTCCTGACAACATGCCAACATGTATGAGATGAAAACTGCACTTCCTCTCTATTTGTATGCTTTTTAGGCAGTTTATTCAATACTCTTTTCCAACATCACCATTCAGAGAAACTAATTCTTCTAGGAATCAGTGTCATAAACTATACATTTTAAAGTATCATTTTGTATGAGCCTTTTATACATGAGATAATGTGTTCAATTCAGACAGGTTTTGATATTTTTACATCTTTTGTCACCACGATGGTGAAAAAACCCATAAAAATATAATTCTAAAAAATACCAACAATAATAGCAAACCATTAATACTACGATAATATAGGGTTTATAAAAGCTCCCAAATATCACATATCTTTCATGCCTTATCTATCCAAGATCTTGGGACATACTTAATGTTTGCATAAAGGTAGCAATCCTTTTTAATTGTTAAATAACCTCTAAGGTTGAAGTTATGAAAAATGGCCATGAAAGCAGCAAATACCTGAGGTACTCACAGCTGTGGAGTAGGGATTATGAGCTCCAGTGTTTTCAGCCCAACAGCCACATCCATAATGAGCAGCCTGAAAAAAGAAGACAGATGAAATATTTGTGCAATGCATTTGTATTATGTAATTAGCTTTCAACAGGTGACAATATCATGTCCAGCTTTTAAAACTCTGTTTAGTAATGAAGAGCATCAGGTGGCAATGTTGTCATTGTTATGTGCCATCAAGTCGTTTGCAACTCATAGTGACCCTATGTAGAACAGCCCTAAACCCTGCTCTATCCTGTGCCGATCACACTGCCTCTGACACACCCATCCTGATAACCCCAGTCACTGAATCAATCCACCTCATAGAGGGTCTTCCCCTCCTGCGCTATCCCTCCACCATCCCAAGCATGATGTCCCTCTCCAAGGACCTGTCTCTCTTTACAACATGTCCAAAGTATGTCAGCCAAAGCCCCAGAATCCTTGCCTCCAAGGAGCA
>NW_006399900.1:3440926-3479516 GCF_000299155.1 Elephantulus edwardii
TTTTGGAATCTTCTGTTCAGCTCTTTAGTATCTTGAATTCTTCCTTGTGCTTTGGCTTCTCTACGCTCCAGTGCAATCTTCAAAGTTTCTTCTGAAGAAAATTAAACCGAATCCACAGAAGCCAAAATATGACTTTGATTTCATCCCACCGGAATTTCAGAATCATCTCAGGAACAGGTTTGAGGCCTTGAACACTAATGAGCAAAGACCAGATGAGTTGTGGGAGGATGCCAAATGTATCATCCAGGAAGAGTGCAAATAGCTGGCAATAATACCAAAAAAATACGTAGTGTCCACTCAAACGATGGTTCTGAAGTTAATCAAATCTCTACTTTCAGATATTCTGAAAATTTAAGTATTTTCCTAAAGGGGCAAAAGAACATTGGCAATAATTTTTCCACACTGTGCCCTTGACATCAATGTTTTGGCCTTAAAGTAGTGAGAACCCTGATGCTGAATTTCTGGCTTGGCAGGACTGAGAAGAGACTTGGGAACCTGCATTATTACCCAGGGCTCCTGGAGATCAGCATGCAGATGGTCTTACTGTTGTGCTCTAGGGAACTGTTTTGTTATGCATGACTTCTTTGGGGTGTCACAGTAAGATCTGAAGACAGACAGTGACCTCAAGGCCTGAGTTTTGCTCACCACTGAGGAAGAGTCTGACAGATGAAAAAACAAAAGGCAAAAAAGCCTGGTTAAACTAAAATTGAGTTTGTTAGGTGGCACGATGGACTTACATGCTTGTGCCAAAAGGGACACAGTAAGCTACTATGGTTTCATAAAAGAATATGACAATCATTCTTATTTTGTTTCCAGTAATGCTACCAAAGAATGTCTGGATCCAACTCTTCACTATCAATAGAGACTTGTCTGCCTTTCAAAGTCAAACAACAACCAATAATTTCTCCACTTCTTAATTACAAGCAGAAAAGTCCTTAGCAAGCTTTAAAAATACAAGAAGCCCTAACTAGAGCATTCTCATACCACAACACTGGTAAGAATGAAAAATCAGCAACAAACTAAATGTCATCCAGTAAAGAAATGGCTAAATAAATGTTTATATAACAATACATGGAAATCATCACAATAAATGTTTAAAAATAATAATTAGGGAGATCTGTAACAACAAAGTACAAGGATCTCTAAATAGACTATTGAAAGGGGGGGGAAAAGCTGCACCAAAATTTAAGAGCATTAGCCACCATCGGTGGAGAAAAAAGCATCCCTACGCAAAGGGCCTGTTACCCTTTAGAAGCTCTCTTTTACGGATTAGGGAGTGCACTAAAGCTGGGAACAAAGAACACCTAGCTTTCTACGTTTTAGTATCTTACTGTGCTACACTATCTTACTATTATATACCTGTTACACATCAGTGAGCTGGATGATGACCAAAGAGGACAGAAGAACTGATGCCTCTGGGTTGTGGTGCTGGAGAAGTACTGAATGTACCATGGACAACCAAGAGAACAATTAAGTCTGTCCTGGAGATGGTGAAGCCAAGCTGTTCCTTGAAGGCAAGAATTTTGAGGCTCCATCTCTCAGATACTTTGGGCATGTATGTGGCCAGGAGGGTCCAGTCCTTGGAGAAGAACAGCACACTTGGAAGGGTGGAAGGACAATACAGGAAAGGAAGACTTCAGATGAAGTGTCAGAGACTGTGACACTGACCCAGTATAGAGCAGGGTTCAGAGCTACTGTGCACAGGGTCTCCGTGTTGTGGTCACACATAACAACAATAACAAATACATGTAGAAGAAAAACATGTTTTTCAAAATTCCACGCTGTAACATGAGAAGCCTGGAGATGATTACCTGCCCCACTCTCCCGGGATGCTTCAAGGCCAGACCTCCACTGGAAACAGCAGCAGCAACATTCCCTTCTTGATCCACAACCACAGCACCCACTGTGTCCAAAGTGCTTGAATCATTTACCTGCTGAGCAGAAGTGGCATGAGCATCCTCTAAGAACGTTGTGTGATAACATCATAAAGCATTTCTCAAAATAATCATAGCAGAAACTCTGAGTTAATTCTTAAGTAGAACATTACACAATCTCCTCAAATCATCTATTACCAAGTAGTCATTTAAATGCTGTTTGAGTCAAACTGTATTTTCCTCTGAAAATTTCTCAACAAGAAGTCACCTTTTAGTTAAATAACAAATTGACTCTTTATAAAGGTGGTAGAAAATAGGAAGGGAGGGAAATCACGAGAACAACCAAATCTGGTCGGTGGATGGGCAGGCAGGAGAGCATGAGGGTTGGAGAGAAGGGATGGGAAAGATCAATGTGAACCTGAAAAGATTGGGTAATAGAAGTAATGATGATTAACCTTATAAAATACAATGTATATAAATGATCATATGAAACACGTATGAATGAAGCACATGTAGGAGTGAAACAATATAGGAAAAACAACATTCAGTAGGAAAGGGTTTGGTTTTGTTGGTTTTTTTTAAAAGGTATCTTTTTGCTGTTCTCTAACAATACAGGGGTTGGTTTTGGTTTCCCCGCCCTCTTTTCTGGTAATGAGGTCCACGGGGAGTTGCACTACTAACTCAAGGCCCACACTTCCAAGCTTGTGTTCCACAGAAGAAAAATGAGGCTCTCCTCCCAAGCGACTTTACAACCTCCGAAACCCAGTGATCATCTGTGCATCAGTTCTGACTCAGCACTAAGGAGAGAGAGGACAAGAAGGCCTTCTTAAAGGAAAACCCTTAGTAAGTGGACATAAATTCTAGTATGTAACAACCACCCTGCTGAGCAGAACCCAGCTCACAGAACTGTCACGTCAGGCTTCCAGGCTAAAATCTTTACAGAAGTAAGCTGTCTAATCCTTCTCTCACTAAGCAGGTGATGAATTCAGACCACTCTTTGGTTAGCCGGCCTGTGTTTAACTACTGTGTGCAATTTCCCCACCTTGGGCATCTAAAACCTACTAGAAGAGGTCAAGCTATGAGTTGGTTCCAACTACCTGACATTTACATGCAAGCAAGATTCTACTGAAGATTATCCAAAAACAACTGGAACAGCACATCAGCAGAGAATTGCCAGAAGTCCAGGCTGGGTTTAGAAGGGGTCGTGGTACTAGCGATATTGTAGCTGATGTTAGATGGATCTTAGCTGAAAGCAGGGAATACCAGAAGAATGTCTATCTGTGTTTCACTGATTATGCAAATGCCTTTGACTGTGTAGATCATAACAAACTGTGACTGACTCTGAGAAGAATGGGAATCCCAGAACATTTAATCGTGCTAATGCAAAACCTATACTTGGACTAAGAGGCAGTCGTCAGAACAGAGAAGGGTAACACTGAATGGTTCATATTTGGGAAGGGTGTATGCCAGGGATGTGTCCTATCTCCATACCTTTTCAACCTGTATGCAGAGCAGATTATCTAAGAGGCTGGGCTCTATGAGGAGAAGTATGGCATCAGGATTGGTGGAAGATCTATTAACAATCTGTATTATGCAGATGACACAACCCTGCTTGCTGAAACTGAGGAGGACCTCATGCACTTACTGCAGAGGGTCAAGGACTGCAGCCTTCAGTATGGACTGAGGCTCAATGTCAAGAAGACAAAGATTCTCACCACTGGACCAACTGGTACCATCAGGATGGATGGCGAAGAGATTGAGATTGTTCACAGCTTCAGTTTGCTCGGCTCCACGGTCAACACTCTTGGCACCAGCAGCCAGGAAACCAAAACACGTATTGCGATGGGAAAGTCTGCTGTTAGGGACACGGTGTCTCTCTGGAGACTAAGGTGCACCTGATACAGTCCATGGTCTTTGCAGTCACTTGTTATGCATCAGAGAGTTGGACAATGACAAGGAGGATAGAAGGAGAATTGATGCCTTTGAGCTGTGGTGCTGGAGAAGAGTATTGAATGTACCATGGACTGCCAAGAAAACAAACAGATTCATCCTGGAGAGGGTTAAACCAGGCTACTCCTTGGAGACAAGGATTCTTAGGCTTCGTCTGACATACTTTGGACATGTTCTAAGGAGAGACAGGTCCTTGGAGAGGGACATTATGCTTGGGAGGGTAAAGGGACAGCGCAGGAGGGGAAGACCATCTATGAGGTGGACTGATTCAGTGACTGAGGTAATCGGGATGGGTGTGTCAGAGGCAGTGTGATCGGCACAGGATAGAGCAGGGTTTAGGGCTGTTCTACATAGGGTCACCATGAGTCGCAAACGGCTCGACGGCACATAACAACAAACAACAACATATAAGAAGACAAGTAATATGCAGATGGGAGTTTAGAAGTGTTTACTACGAGAAGGATAGACAGAAAACCGGGGAGGATCATTGTTTATGGGCTACTGAATTTAATGGTATATGGTGATCAAAAGTCACACCAACTTAAAATAACTATGAGATATCATCTCACCCCAGTCAGAATAGTAAAAATTAATAGAACAGCAAGCAATAAATGCTGGGGAGATTGTGGAGAAACTGGAACCCTTATTCACTGTTGGTGGGAGTGTAAAATGGTACAACCACTGTGGAAGGCGGTATGGTGCTTTCTCAAAAAGTTGCAAATAGAGATACCAGTTGACCCAGCAATTCCACTACTGGGAATATACCCCAAAGAGACCATAATTGACATCCAAGCAGATATATGCACACCCATGTTTATCGCAGCTTTGTTTACAATAGCAAGGAGTTGGAAACAACCTAAATGCCCATCAACAAACGAATGGGTAGAGAAGCTGTGGTATATTCATGCAATGGAATACTATGCTGCATTGAAAAACAAGGAACTCATGCAGTATTACTCAAAATAGGTGACTCTGGAGGACATTATGCTGAGTGAAGTATCCCAGTCACAAAAGGACAAATAGTGCATCGTGCCATTGTTGTAAAACAGGACTGACCTTGGGGATGGGGAGAAACTAAGAAAGATGAGTTCAATAATGTATACTGCACTGAAACAGATGAGGGAGAAAACTGTTTAAAAGGGATATGTGATTAGGTATATTTGTCATGACAGGAGTCTAGAGCAAAGGCTACATGGTGGAGTGGACCTGGGGGGAGGGTTTGTAAAACAGTGAAAATTTTTCTTTTACTTTTCCAAGAGGGTAGTGTTCTGGGGGGGAGGGTTGGGAAGGGAGAAATGTGTAACAATGAATGAATGGAAATCCAAAGTCTCTGTAAATTTTTACTGAAATTAATACTAAATTTAAATTTAAAAAGTTTTTAGAAAAAAGATCACACCAACTAAAGTAAGGCCCAATTATCTTTAGTGAATGTTTTGATCAAGATCCTATAGAAAAATCCAAATGAGCAAAATGCTATGGTGTCATTTGACACATCTCTACCACTTTAAATGTTCATTGGTCATTATCTCTGAATGGGCGACCACTGCCTGTTTCATTCTCAGTTCAAAATTCCACACAACAGAACACTCCAGCTGTCATGACCGAGCCCTGAAAAGAACTTTCCATAAAAAGAACACCAAATCTCAAAAGTCTTTTTTTTTTAATAAATTGAAATTGCTGAAAAGCCTATCCAATTACTCTATACAGTAAAATCTCACTGATGGAATGCTTGATGTACACGCAACAATATAAATCACTTGGTGGTCAATTTTCTAGTATTTTAATCTGGACATTGCCAAAGATAGAAATTGCATACCTAAAAGAATGCAAAAACTGATGATAGTAGAAACTATTACACAGAGCTGGATTTACTATATCATAGTTTTTAAAAGTGAAAAATCAAGCAAAAAGCAGAGAATCCTGTTCCAAATTAAACAAAATATACACAAAGGCCTACAACACCTGTAAAAATCATAATTACTTCATAAATACTCAAGAATTAGTTCACAGACTTTTTACATACTGAAAAGCAAATTTAAAGATGAAGTAATATTTAAACATTTTTATGAACTATAGATAAACTAGGTGAAACACAAACATTGGTATAATAATCAAAACAATCTCACAGTGTTCATTTGTATAGGAATAAATGCTTAAGTTAAAAAACATTCACAGTTACTGTACAGAACTACTATTACAGTCTTACACTCCATAAATATTTTTAAAAGCGTATGTGCCACACAGATACACATGTACCTATTGTCCTTTAGTGAAACATACTTTTGCATATTTTTAAAGAAAATATTACTAAAAAATAACTTGATAACCTACAATTCCATTTAGAATAAACACATAAGTATACTGTTTGCATAAAAGACAATAGGTCATAGAAAATACTGAAATAAAACTGTCTTGAAATACCCAATAAAATGGAACCACTCTCTAAGTTCCAAAACCTTGGGCTTTATGTCAAAAGTCATCATTTTTCTCTGCTACAAAACAGAAATGGATGTTACTCAGTTATTCCAAGAATTAAATTAAGTAGCATTTGTAAATTGCTTTACAAGGAATAAACCTCTTAAAGTTAAGATGCTTTGCATTAGAAAATGAAATCTCTAATTCTGAAATGTGTCAAGAGGCACTGTTCATGAATTGCTAATTCTATTCCCTCTGTCTTTCTTCTGTACTCCATTACTCAAATACAAGATGGCTAAAATACAAGAATATTATCTCAAACATACAGCTGCATCACTAAACTTTTATCATGGAGGTATCTAAATTCAATAATAAAGACAGAAACACATTTTTTTAAATATATGAAACCCTCTCTCCATGTATATGTATGTATTAGATTTCATAACAGCATTGTAATTGGCATGAACTGAGAAAAGCAGATGACATGCATCCTAAATTAAAGTCCAATGCCAGCAGTAAGCCTGTACCGTCTCTCAGTGTAGTAAACATGGAAGTATGGTTCTGGCTAGAGGAGACAGAGATTTGGAATCACACAGATCCCCCAAAAAGCCTGCAGTGGGGAAACTGTGGACTGAGAACACATGAAGTATATGTAAACAAAGTATGGTTTACCTAAAATTTTATACTCTCATGCACTTGAATTGGCTCTGAGTAGGTAAATTTTCAATGTCAGAACAACCAGTAAGTGTTCCTCTTAAGAAAGTCACCTTTTTGGTGGCCAATATATAAACACTATTTCTTATAAGCAAGAGTTTATTTATGACCTAAATCACTAAAAAAAATAATAGAAAGGTTTACAGCTTAAATTAAAGATAAAATGGCTACACCATGCTTTTAAGAAACTGTAATGTATCTGGCAGTCCTTCTGGCAGTCCATTATAATTCATACTCTTCACCAACACCTGATTGTGAGGATTTCATTCTGTTGTATGCAGCTATACACATAATCATAAATTGGAGTCGACTCCATGGCACGTAACAACAATGTGTCTGATTACACACTCAATTATAAATTCAAACTGTTAATACAATTCTAGAGGACTCAAAATTACAAGTCACAAAGATCACTTAGGACAGTTTTGTAATTGGTAAATTTGCTACATAGTTGTTCTACAGTCTGCAACAGTATAAGTGGATAATGTAATGGTTTGAAATTTGTCTTAAATAACCTATCAAATTGGAAGGCAGTATGAACAACTGAGAACTTAGTCAACAAAACCAGTGTTCTAAAGAGACAGAGGCCTGAAAATTTTACAACTGTCAATTGAGATGCAACCAATGGTCTATCTAATAAAGAAAATCAAAGCCTATTATTATTGCAAGTGTCTGATGGACCACATACACTTCAGTCTCTTTATTTGTGATGCCAAAAAAACTAGATGGCGCCCAGTTATAACTTTTGACAACTCTGAAAGGGATCACAATAGACTTCTCCAATAGAATAGGAGAAAAATGTAGAACAAAACAAAAATCATAAAAATTATCGGCGAGCTCTTGGTGGCCTACTGGCAAGAAGCTGCACTGCAGTCCCGGAGGTGTGAGGTTCAAATCCAGCAGATGATCTGCTGAAGAAGGAGGAACAATCTCCTCCTGTACCAGTCAGATCTGATTTGACAGTATACACACAAATAAAATAAAAATTAAAAAAATACCAGGATTATTGGTTTGATTGAGATGAACAGAAATCCTGAAATCAAACCTTTGGTTCCCCTCAAACCTGGAACTGAAATAACCTCCCTACTTTCACTTCCAGCCAAACAATAGACAGGATCAACAATACCAACAACAGATCAACAATACAAAGGAGGAACAGGGAGGAAAATGGTCCCCAGAACAATGATCACATAAGATCAAAAGGGAAGCGTCTGTTCAGCAATAAAGCTGGGAAAGCAGGAAGGTACAAAAGAAGGTCAAATGGAAATGTGCAACATGGAGTTAGAGTGGGTAGAGTGCTGTTACATTATGGGCACTGCTAGCAATGTCAAGTTGCAAAATGAGTACTGAGTATGAGTTAAAGAAAATAAAACCAATATGTCCTATAAAGTTTCACACAAATGTAAAAAAAAAAAAGTTTATAAAAATCTACCAAATGAAGGGAGCTCTGGTGGCCTACTGGCAAGAACCTGCACTGCAATCCCAGAGATGCACATGGTTCAAATCCACCAAATGCTCTGCTGGAGAAGGAGGGACAATCTCCTCCTGTACCTGTCAGACTCGGTTTGACGGTACACACACAAAAATAATAATAAATTTTTTTTTAAATTTAAAAAATCTACCAAATGATAAACTGAAGGGGAGTTTTTCCTCTAGAAGTACATAAAAAGCTCACTGTGCAGGCTAAAGGAGCATGTGCTGCTGTCAGATGCCATCAGTTCTTTCTACAACAGAATGAAGCACAGTCTGCTTCTCCACCACCCGCACTGCTGTGCCTGCTCCTCTACAACCCGCACGGCTGCTGCCAGGTTGGAGCCAACTGTGGAAACTACTGTGTCTGTCCATCCATCTCATCGAAGGACTTCCACTGTTTCTAGTAAAATTTCCAAAGCACGGTAGATAAAATGTCACCATCTTCACGATAAGAGGTGGTAGAAATCATTGTACATATAAATAAAATGACACACAACTTTAAATCACTCTATTCTTATTCACATATTTAATTTAGGAACCACTGGTTAAAGATAATAAACATAAGATACATGTGAGTTAAAACACAAATTAAGGAATGATAAACTGCACTGCAATCCCAAAGGCACATGGTTTCAATCCACCAGCTATTCTGTAAGAGAAGGATGGGCAGTCTCCTCCCATGCAATTTACTGCTTCTGAAAGTCCACTGCAGGGTCATCTATGAGTTGGCTCTGACTTGGCACACAATGACGATACTGACAAGCTCATTAAGGATATTAGGTTACTAAGTTGTCAAACTGCACTGATCCAGTGAAAGTACTTACAGAGCACTTATCTCAAGGGCTTCAAGAATCTTGTTGCCTTGTTTTTATTCACTCACATAAATCTCATTTATACATTAATTATAATTGTGATATGTCATGATTTAGAAAATCTTACTGAAACCTCATTGAAACTCCCTTCCCTTTTCATCATCCTGCCCATGTAATCACTATTCACTGCTTCCTCATCCTCCCCTGCAGCTGCCAATCAACACTGTACAAAGCACTTCTACCAATGTATAAAATTTTCCTTGCCTTCCAGGACCAGCCAGCCTAGAAAGAAGCACTCTGAGTCCATTTTCCCCAACCCACCAGTACCAGCCAGCATCAGGCACCCGCGAGTCAGCCTCACCTCCAGCCTGTGGAGTGTTTCAGGAGTTCTTCATTGTTTTTCAATGCTGTGTAATAGACCACTGAATGAATGTACCGGTGTCTCCATTCACTTCTGGATAGGCACATAGATTAATTCCATCCCTTCACTATAGTGAATAGTGCTACAATCAACACAGGTATGTATACATCCATTCATGTCACTGTTCTGATATCCTTAGGATATATGCCTAGTGGTGGAATAGTTGAATCAAAGGAATTTCTATTTTCAACTTTTTATGAAAAACCAGACTTCCCTAGCGGTTGTACCACTTTACATGCCCAACAGTGCATGAGAGGTGCGTTCTCTCTGCATCCTCACCAACTTCGTCGTTTGCTCTTAACTTTGCTACTGCAGTTAAAGTGAAATGATCTCTCACTGTTGTTCCGACTGGCATTTCTTTTCACCCTCTTTGAGAAGTTTATTATACTCATCGGATTTGATTTTTAGGTCTCATTCATCTGTTATATCTTTTCCTGACTGTGCATCATGGCTATGATTGCAAGTCTATCCATGCTACAGTTCAGGGCTTCTGAGTTTGTTCCCTTTTTCTCTGATCTTTATATAGATTTTTGTTTTACCACCTTTGTTCCCATTTCCAAAAAGGTGATCCAACACAAAGTAGAAATTATCAAAAAATATCATTACTATTACATGCAAGCAAAATATTGCTGAAGATTATTCTAAAACAGCTATAGCAGTACATCAACAGAGCACTACCAGAAATTCAAGCTGGATTTAGAAGAGGCTAAAGCACCACCTTCTACTTCCTTCTTCCATTATCACTGGCTCCTGACCCTATGGCAGTGCCAGAAATTTTACAGTGTAAATCAATTCTTTCTCATACAGTGATTCTGTATATTCCCTTTATCTTCTTGGTGATTTCTGTGTCATTCAATGTCCATATACAGCATCTTTCAATATTACAACAAGAGACTTAAATTTTTTTAGTTCTTTCTGTGTAAGAAATGCAAAGTGAGTTCTTCCCTTTTAATTCTCCAATTCCAGCTCTCTGCACATTCCATTATAACACTGTTTCGTCCTCCAAAGCTGCCCTTTGTAATCTTCTGTTCAGCTCTTTCACTTGGACACGTTCTCCTTTTCTTTTAGCTTCTTGATGTTCCAGTGCTAAATCTCTTTTGACATTCATTTCCTTTTTTTTCCTCTCTTCCATTTTTGTAATTTCCTTTTGCTTTCTTCATGCTGAAAAGTGAGGAGGACTTGAGGCCCTTGTTGCAGAAGATCAAGGAATACAGCCTTTAATATGGGCTGCATCTCAATGTTAAGACAAAGATTCTTCCCACTAGACTGACAGGTAGCGTCATGAAGAATGGAGAGGAGATTGAAAACATCGACAGTTTATTTCATCTCGCTTGGATCCACAATTAACATCCTTCGTATGAGCAGCCAAGAAATAAGAAAACACATTGCAATGGGAAAATCTGCACTTAGGGACCTCTCCAAATTATTGAGAAGTAATGATGTCAGTTTGAGGACTTAGGTGCGCCTAATTTAGGCCACAGTCTTTCTGATTACTTGTGATGCATCTGAGAGTGGACAATGAATAAAGATGACAGAAGAAGAAGAAAGAATGCCTCGGAGCTGTGGTGTGTGTGTGGGGGGGGGAGCACTATACATCCCATGGACAGCCAGGAGAGCAAACGGACATGTCTTGGAGAGGGTGCAGCCAGAGTACCCTTTGGAGGCAAGAATGATGAGGCTTCACCTCACATACTTTGGGCATGTTTTAGGAGGGACTCTTCCTTGGAGAAAGACATGATGCGAAGAAGGGTCAGCGAAGGAAAAGAAGATCCTCATCCAAATGAATTGACACAATGACTTTGCCAAAAGGCTCTTATGTGTCAGGAAGTGTGAGGATGGCACAGGAGAGAACAAGGTTCAGATCTTTTGTCATAGGGTCACTATGAGTTATATTCGACTCGACAGCACCTAACATCAACAACAAGAAGACACCAGGAATATCACTGCTGATATCAAATGGCTAAAAGCAGAAAATACCAGAAGGGTGTCTATGTTTTACTGACTATGCAAAAGCTGTGTGAATCGTAATAAATTATGATTAACTCTGAAAACAATGAGAATCTCAGAAGATGTGTGTCCATGTGAAACTTATACCAAAAAGCTGTTGTGAGCATGCATAGTTTCAAAATTAAGACAGGTGTGTGTCAAAGCTGAATCCTTTCATCATACTTATTAAACTGTATGCTGGACAAATCACTCAAGAAGCTGGACTATATGAAGAAGAATGTGGCATCAGGATCAGAACAAGGCTCATCAACAACCTGTGTACTACAGATAACACAACCTTGCTTGCTGAAAGTGAGGAGAACTTTTCCTGCAGAAGATCAAAGACTACTGTCTTCAACACGGATTACATCTTAGTATCAGTGAGACAAAAATCTTCACAACTGGGCAAACAGAAAACACCATGATTGATGGAGAAAAGACTGAAATTATCAGTTTCATCTTACTTGGATCCACAATCAAGAACCCTAGCACAAGTAGTCAGGTGATCAGGAGATGTATTGCATTGGGAATGTCAGGGGTCAGAGACCTCTCCAGAGGGCTGAAGAGCAAGAATGTCAGTTTAAGGAGCACCTGATTCAAGCCATGGTCTTTTCAGTTACGTGTCATTCATCTGAAAGTTGGACAATATATTATTGATGCCTTTGAACCGTGGTATTGGAGAAGAGTACTGAATACCCCATGGACGGGCAAAAGACCCAAACAGGTAGGTCTTGGGCTAAGTGCAATCAAGGTGCTCCTCAGAAGCAAGAACGGCAAAGCTTCGTCTGGCACGTAATACTTGGGGCACATTGTTGCTAGGAGGGGGTCAATGCTTGAAGAAGGACATCATGCTTGGAAAGGTGGAGGGTCAGTGTAGGAGAGGAAGACCCTTGACAAGATGGACTGACACGGTGACTATAACAATGGGCTGAAGTATATCGGGGACAGTGAAGATGGCACAGCATAGGGTCATGCTCAGACATGTTCCTCACAACACCATGATGAGCTACAGTTAACTCAACGGCACATCACAACAACAAAAGCTTAACTTAGCTTAACACAGTATCCTGAGCACTGTATTCTTTTTTTTAATTGATATTTTATTGTAAGTTTATAAAGAACTTGGATTTCCATTCATTCAATGTTGCACATTTTCCTCCCTGCCCCTTGCCCCCAGCCTCCCCCAGTTCACTTTTTTCTTTGGGGAAAAAAGTTATTTCCTTGTTATACCATCCCCCCGCCCCCAAGACTACTTTACTATGCAGCTCCTATTCTGGACTCTTGTCATACCAATTATATCTAATCATATATTCCTTTTATACAGTTCTCTCCCATGTCTGTATTTTTTTAAAAGAACTATCCATATGGGATCACAGATATCTGTCAGCAGGAGAGAGATGGTTTTTCTCCTCCTATGTGATTTACAGTCTCAAAAAACCCACTGGAGGGTCAGCTGTGAGTCATTTCCAATGAGAAGGGTAGTAAGGGTTTTTGGCATATGATATTAATGGCAATAGCAAATTAAAAGTTTGGTTAGGAAGCTCAGGTAGCAATGTGTTTATGTCCATAGAGGAGGTAAACATCAGAAGAGGAGGATGAAAATAATTCCAAAATTAAAAATACGTGATCTATGTCACTGAATTACACAGAGAAACCATCACATTGGTTTACGCTCTGTTGTATATTATTTTCAACAACAAGATAAAATTATTATTTAAAAATGATTGGGGAGTGCCCTTGAGTCAAGTGCAACTCAGTGTTCTTATAGGACTAGAGAGGTACGTCTAGTGTTTAAGACTGAAATCTGAACAGGAGCAGACCACAAGGTCCTCCTTTTATACAGAGCCAACCATCAGGAAACGGGACCATGCCATCTTTCAGTTAGCAGCCTTTTGGTTAACACTTAGCCACTGGACTGTCAGGGCTACCAGAATTATGGTAAGAATATCTGGAATTTTTTTTTTGGAATTTTTTTTTAAAAAATCTAAATAACTCATAGTTCAAACAAGAAATTAAACAGAAATAAAATACTTAACAGAAGTTCCCAGGTTCTGAACAAGACATGGTCCTGTGTCTCTAAAATGTATAGGTTAATCAAAACAAGTACATATGGTTCTTATATAGACTTCTAGTGCACAAACAAAAGTTTCCATGATTTAACAGCTGCATGTACAGAAGTGAAGGTTGTGTTTCAAGGAGCCACAGTGGTAGTCACCAAGAAGGTGGGCCAGCCCATAGGCCACGCCTCTCTGGCTGCTGAATTCACCAGCAGCTCCTGGGAAGATGGGCAGTCTCCTCTCATGCATTTTACAACCTGAGAAACTCAGGAGTCATTTACAAGAAGGCTTTGACTCCAAAAATGAAAGGGAGAGAGAAACAGTTCAATGATTTTTTTTAACAAAAGTTTACAAAAGGTTGGGTTTTCACACATTCATTGTTGCACCTTTCCTCCCTCCGCCATCCTCCCGTCCTCCTGTCCACTTTGCTATGCTGTTGTTTCGGATTGTTGTCATACATATGACATCTAATCTAATGTTCCTCTCAGACAAGTCTTCCCCATATCTATTCCAATGCAGTGTTCATCCACTCTTTTCCTTGTTTCCTCTAACCCCCTGCTGTCAGTCCTGACTTTTAACAGCAGTGTTGCGCAGTGTTTGTTCTGTGACAGAGAAATTTCACTCAGCATAATGTATTCCAAACTCATCCATGGTGGGTAGTATTTCACAAGTTCACTGATTTTTAATGCTGCAAAATACTTCATTGTGTGAATGAAGTTTTTCTATCCATGAACTAATACAGAGGAGAAAAAAAATCATGGGTATGCATACATCTGTCTGAGTCGGCTCTGGTTTCTTTAGGGTATATGCCCAGTAGTGGAATTGCTGGGTCAAATGGTATTTCTAATTTTTGAGAAAGTGCCAGACCACCTTCCACAGTGGATGTACCATTTGACATGCCCACCAGCAGTGAATTAGATTTCTAATCTCACCAGTATTGTCGTTTGCTAATCTTTTAAAATTTGCTATTGTTGCTGGGGTGAGATGGTATTTCCTAATTCTTTGATATGCATCTCTCTGATAGGTAGGAATTTTATCAGTGAAAAGCTGGGAATAATCCTATAAATCCTAATCTACAGCATGAACAAACTTCCAAACCTAAGGAAAAACCCCTACAATCAGGGGAGAATAAAATAGATGAATGGAACCATCTAAGAATCAAATCTCTATGCACATTGACTGAGAAAAAAATGTGTCAATAACATATCCACAATTTACAGAATACTCCACCACCTCAACAAGAAAAAGGTAAATAACACAGTTGCAACATGGGCACAAGATATGAACAGACACTTCCCAGAAAAAGACATTCAGATGGCAAACACACACATGAAGAAATGTTGGTCCAATTCTTTCAATGGAAAGGCAAATGTACATAACATTAAAGGCCTGCTCTGGGACAGCAGCAAGCATCCTCACTCTCCACAGTCCTGCCAATAATCCAGTAACATACAGATCTTATTTTTCAGGACTCCTTTCCAGGGCCTCTAAACTTACAGTTCTTTATACTTTAAAAAAAAAAAAATCCTGATTTGTCCCTGTATGGAGTTTATCTTTCAAAATGGCTTCTCTAGCCTTTAACTGACATTTCTGTGCTGATGGGTAGGACTATGTGAATGGGGTGTGTTAGTCTATCCACAAGGAAACTGGCTAGCCACCATTCCACGGGGAGACTGGCCAGTCTCAACAGTCTACAAAGGGATTGGTTAGTCTCACCAATAAACTGAACAGCTCTTGCTACAGAGATAGGAAAACCTTCCCCCAGCAGAAAAGAGAAGTCTTCCCCCAGCTAGAGAAGAGAGACCTCCCCCAGCCTGGTGAAATGTAAGACACACATTGGGATGGCAGCAGATGTGGTAGCTGAACTGGAGAACTGATGTGAGATGGGACCACCAATACTGGCAGGCCTGAGAACTTTGTTGGACAATAACTGGGTAGAATGCCAATACTGGCAGGCCTGAGAACTTTGTTGGACAGTAACTGGGCAGAATGCCAATACTGGCAGGCCTGAGAACTTTGTTGGACAACTGGGGGAGGAAAGCCAATACTGGCACGATTGAGAATTTGGAACTGCCACGAGACTTGAGGTATCTAATGTACCTTTGGGATGCCGTGTGACTCTATTCTGTTATCAATCTGAATAATAGCCTTTTGACTGACTTGCTCAATATGGTTCTGTGTGGTCTTTGAGCTATCATATTGACTTCTGGACTCAGCAATGCCGTAAGATTGGTGTTGAGATGAGTAGAAAGAGGTATGGGAGTGTGGGGAGACATGTCTTACCTCATGCGAATTGGCTTTGTTACTGATGCTGCGCACGGGGATAGTTTCCCTCTGTGAAGATGATAAAGGTCAGATATGGCGCTCCCTTGCTCTTTTTATACCCTGTTTTCTGTCAGTCACAACAGAACTCGCTGCAAGTCCTTCATTAAAAGACAAGGAGGCACCCTCGCGGTTCAGCATCTTTAGCACTAACTGTTCACCAGTCAGTGGTTACAATCCATCAGCTCCTCCACAGGAGAAAAATCTAGAAGACTGCTTCATAAAAGTTACAGCCTTGGAAACTCTTACTGGGCAGTTCTATTCTGTCCCAGTATAAGCTAGAATTGACTCAATGAGAATATGTTTGCTTCTTTTGTTTGTTTTTCTCAGCAGTTGGCCAGATGTTTGCAATACAGAGATGATGCTGTACTCTGAAGAAAATTTACACTCATTTTTATATTTGAAAAAAAGAAAAAATAACAAGCTAAGCAACCAACTAAAGGAATCAGACAAATACAACAATGAAAGAGAAAACAGATAAGATGAAAAAGAAACATTAAATAAAGAGATCAAAAGAAGTAAAATTAATTTTGTGGGAGAAATAAAAAATGCTTGGTCAATGAACAAACTGAATGATCTGAAAGATATAGCCCATCACTCCATATATCACCTAAATCTCTCCCTCCCTCCTTCTCCAGCACCAGCCTGGTCAGATCTCTGAAGTACAAATGGTTATGTAATTCCAGGCAGTCCGTGTCATCCTCACATACACTTTCTCTAGTGCAGATATCCCTCCACTACTCACATCAAAACACTCCCCTCCTCAACATCCTGTAGCCTCCAGTGCCCACTGCGAGGTTTCCCGACCCACAGAAGGTCCCGGCACTCTACAAGCCCTGAAGTGTATAGATATCCTCTGTCCTAGACCATATTCCTTCACTGGCTCTGCACCCGACAAGGAAGCACTGATCTGACAAGATCTAGCAAGCAAAGGAACACTTCTTTAAAGAATATATTAAACGGAAGTAAGGTCCATTTTAATCTAGAACAACAGCCGAAAGAGGCCTCTTCAACCTACTATCTATAGCTGAGAGTCTTTCTCTGTATAAAATAATAGGAAAGGTCTCTTTTCAATGTCAAAGATGACCTTTCAGTGACTAGGAAAGGCAAGTTTAATAGTTTTAAATTTTAACTGAATTACTTCTGGGTTTGCTCTGAATCACAGACTTTGCTATTTTTTTCATTTCCTTTTCCTCTTACACAATATACTAAATCAAACTATTTTCACTTTAGATAGTTGAGATCATGAAAGCCAGCATTCAACTAACGCAGGCCTCCCAAGGCTCAGGACGATGTCCTGCAAAAATCTGGAGTCCCCAGATGTCGCCTCGTAATGATCTTTAACTCAGCTATGAGCTTTCAGGTGCCACGGGAGGGACTCCTGTATGACCTTCTCGAGGGCAGCCAATGCAAAAGCAAAACTCAAAGCGCATGTCCGATGATGGCTCAGTAACTCACCCAAAATGCAGCACTGTGACCCCTCCCTCCACCAGCGTAAATCAGGGGCGAGTGTGCACTGACTTGCATGACCTCTCCTTTTCTGAATATAACTTCACCTCTCCCTCCTAAATGTCTCCTTTCTCATTGCCATTTAGTCTGAACCACCTCATAGCTGACCATCTGACAGGAAGAAATATGAGAAATATTCCTCTCGTCCAATTTATACCCTCTAAAAACCGGCTGGAGGGTCGGCCAGTTAGGAATCTGTTCCAACTTGACAGCAATGAGCAGAGAAGCAGCAGACTGCACAAGAAATTTCCTATCTTTCTCCCTGAGAGCAGCTGGTAGATTCGAACTGCCCATGTTTATGTTGTCAGCACAACTCACTAGCCACCAGAGCACTCCCTCTTAAAAGTGCTGAATAAACATGAGCTTCTGCACACGCCGTTGCCCTAGCCTACAAATATTCCCTCAAAATCTTCCCATGGATAGAAAAACTTGGGAAGCCACACTCCCTGATTCCTATATACGAGGACATAAAGCAAATTTGCTTTTCCATTCCAAACTGTCACCAAAACTAAAGCCTAATAGCAGGTAGCAGAAGTACCGTTTTCTGTAACAGCTTATTCAAGGACTTTTTGTGAGTTTCTCTTGCCTTTTATCCACTTGGAAAATAGTAACTAGCACCGAGTACAGTGACATGTGTAGTTTTGGTTGAACTTCACCAGTAATAAATTCTGGGCCCTGTGAAACTGCACCTTGCTCAGTTTGTGTGCTGGGTCCAAATTATGCTAACGCAGTTTGCCTGTTACCTCACGGGATCCTATTTCTCCCTGATTTGCATGTGCTGCTTGTTCTGTTTTTTAAATTCAAATTTGTTGCCGTATTTTCATATTTTATCCTTCCTAAATGTAACCATCAGTTCTAAATGAGTTTTCACCTAACCCTTAAACAACTGCTATGATGTGTTGGGTTGTCCCCATAATAACCATAGATGTTTATTTCAGGAGGTTTCTATACCTACAATTCAAAACAAGCTTTTAAGACTAACCATCAAATATTAAGCTTTTCATTTTATCTATAAAGAAATTATACATTCTCCCATCAAAATCTCTTTTTAGAAACACTTCTTTACTCCCCTCTTATCCTCCTGGGTCATTTTGACACCCTGCATTTTTGACTAGCACTTCCTTTCACTTTGACCTTTGAATCTTCTTGCTTTCTTAAAAACTCTAAACTAGAAACAGCCATTCTATACTCCAGATTTAACTTGCTTTATCACCTGATAAGTTGATCAGCCTGGGAAATATCTTTAAGGAAAAAGAATCAAAATTATTTCTATGATTTTATTCCATTACAGGATCAAATTACAGTATTTGAATGACAAAATGTAGTATGTTAAAACATGTGCATGCACACCCATGTTTATCACAGCTTTGTTCACGATAGCAAAGAGCTGTAAACAACATATGTGCCCATCAACAAACAAATGGATAGAGAAAGCTGTGGTATATTCACACAATGGAACACTACGCTGCTTTGAAAAACAAGGAACTTGTGAAATATTATACAAAATGGGTGAACCTGGAGGACATTATGCTAAGTGAAATATCTTAGTCACAAAAGGACAAATATTGCATAGTGGCACTGTTGTAAAGCAGGACTGACATCAGGGTTGGGGGAGACTGAGAAAGATAGGATAAATTATGTATACTGCATTGAAACAGAGAGAACTGTTTATAAGGGATATATGATTAGGTATTACTATCATGACAAGAGTCCAGAACAAAAGCTGCACAATGGAGTGGGGTAAGGGACTGTATAACAATGAAAGAATTTTTCTTTTACTTTTCAAAGAGTAGAGCAAACGATTAGAACAGCACATCAGCAGAGAACTGCCGGAAGTCCAGGCTGGGTTTAGAAGGGGTCGTGGTACTAGGGATATTGTTGCTGATGTTAGATGGATCTTGGCTGAAAGCAGAGAATACCAGAAGAATGTCTATCTGTGTTTCATTGATTATGCAAAGGCATTTGACTGTGTGGATCATAACAAACTGTGGCTGACTCTGAGAAGAATGGGAATCCCAGAACATTTAATTGTGCTAATGCGAAACCTGTACTTGGACCAAGAGGCAGTAGTCAGAACAGAGCAGGGTAAAACTGCATGGTTCAAAATTGGGAAGGGTGTATGCCAGGGATGCATCTTGTCTCCACACCTTTTCAACATGTATGCAGAGCAGATTATCCGAGAGGCTGGGCTCTATGAGGAGAATTGTGGCATCAGGATTGGTGGAAGATCTATTAACAATCTGCGTTATGCAGATGACACAACCCTGCTTGCTGAAACTGAGGAGGACCTCATGCACTTGCTGCGAAGGGTCAAGGACTGCAGCCTTCAGTATGGACTGAGGCTCAATGTCAAGAAGACAAAGATTCTCGCCACTGGACCAATTGGCAGTGTCAGGATGGATGACGAAGAGATTGAGAGTGTTCACAGCTTCAGTTTACTCGGCTCCACAGTCAACGCTCTTGGCACCAGCAGTCAGGAAATCAAAAAGCGTATCGCGATGGGAAAGTCTGCTGTTAGGGACCTCTCAAAGGTACTCAGGAGCAACAGTGTCTCTCTGGAGACTAAGGTGCGCCTGATACAGGCCATGGTCTTTGCAATTGCTTGTTATGCATCAGAGAGTTGGACAATGACTAGGGAGGACAGAAGGAGAGTGGATGCTTTTGAGCTGTGGTGCTGGAGAAGAGTACTGAATGTACCATGGACTGCCAGGAAAACAAACAGATTCATCTTGGAGAGGATTAAACCAAGCTACTCCTTGGAGGCAAGGATTCTGGGGCTTCGTCTGACATACTTTGGACATGTTGCCAGGAGGGACGGGTCCTTGGAGAGGGACATCATGCTTGGGAGGGTGGAGGGACAGCGCAGGAGGGGAAGACCCTCTATGAGATGGATTGATTCAGTGACTGGGGCAATCGGGATGGGTGTGTCAGAGGCAGTGCGGTTGGTGCAGGATAGAGCAGGATTTAGGGCTGTTGTGCATAGGGTCGCTATGAGTCGGAAACGACTCGACGGCACATAACAACAACCACAGAGCAAACTGGGGTGGGGGAGGTTGGGCAGGGAGAAAAGTACAACAATGAATGAATGGAAATCCAAAGTCTTCATAAACTTTCATTAAAATTATTTATAAATCTAAAAAAAAATCCATGTTCACTACTAAGATATGAATGTTCTTACCTAGAAAGATTTAAAAGTACATAAATGTACTAATTAGACCTTGGTTGTTAAATAACAGCAATACAGTATCTCTGTAAGAGCAGGCAACTTTCTTCAATTTTTACTCCAACATGGATCTTTCCAGGAACACCTGGCCTTGGTCATGCTTTCATTTCAGGGAATATATTTACTTTCTCTGGTAAAATTACACTTTTTCTTTTAAATACCAGGGTTCTGCTGGCTTTTGAACTAAGTCTTAAAAACAGTGGGAAATAAGAGATAAAGGACAAGAAGGTAACATGAACAATCTGGATTCTATTCCTGCCAAGGAAATGTCATGGCAATCGGGATGAGTCATTTATCCAACCCAAATTCAACCTTCTCCAGAGAGAAGAACAATATGTGACGTTGACTTAATACAGTAACAATTCATTTGACATAAGATTTTTAAGGATTATACACTAAATTCTGTGGACAGTTTATCCTTATCAGTTGATATCTCTGCATGCAGGATAGCAAGCTGCCCAAAACTGAACTTGGTTTGACCAGAAAAGTTTTTGTTATTGCACACTTTGTTTTAGTATTGCAAGGTAGAATACTTATCACTAGTCAATCCCACTCTCTCATATTTCTCTAGATCTGTCTCACACATTTAAGTTTTCTGCGTGGCCCTATAAGAACGCAAGTCAAAAATCCTGTCCTAAATGTAGTAATACAATCAACCTCATCCACTCACAGGCCTATACACCCAGAAGGACTATCTGAACATTGTAGTTGTTGGATGTGTGTGTGTGTGTGTGTGTGTGTGTGTGTGTGTGTGTACCATCAAGTCAGAACCGACAGACAGCTGGCAATCCAGAGGGTATTAAAAGGCAGTTAATCGCACAGGAGAAGACTGTCCATCCTCCTCCCAAGGAGCAGCTGGTGGATTCAAATTATGTGCCTTTGGGATTGCAGTGCAGTTTCTTATCACTAAGCCACCAGAGCTCCCAATAATAGTAAGTCTTTCAATTCATAAACATAATCCCCAGCAAATATCTCTCCACCTAGATTATCTAAAGTCTACCCAATTCACCTGCTACATAAAGTCCACCACAAGAATCTTAATAGAGCTTAGGAGTTTCTGCCGATTAATCCATACAGCTCTTACTACTGATTCCATTTTCTAGCATTTATCAAGTAATATTTCCCTTTGCTGTTTCATTTCCCTAGATAAAAGTGATAAAGAGCAGAGCCTAGAGAGCATATGCTCTGTTTAGTCCCTACAACTTATTTTCACATAATGTGCACCTAATAGATGTTTGCTGGTGAAAAATGGAACAAGCTAAGAAAACTGACAATCATACATGCTAACTGCCTAGTTTGAAGCATCACGTGGTGGTGAGCTCCTCATAACTGCAGCTTGCACCGGTCAACGGGGCAGCAAAATGAAGCACATCCATTAGTCCACTGAGACAGGAGAGCATTTTACACTTATGTAACACAATGTTTAAAAAAAGTATTACCAACTTTCATACACCTTTTGAGCTCATAAGGCAATCTATATGCCCATGTGTAAGGCTCTTAACTCTTCCTTGAAAATAAAAATTCAAAGTACACAAGCGCTTGAACATGAGTAGAAATTCTTGGAGTGGTGAAGGTCTAGTCTTAGAAAAAGTCACGGTCTACAAGCGCATTTCTGAGCAGGTATCCCAGGGCAGGCGCTTGTTCAAATTTTTCTACATGAGCACGCCCCCTTGTGGGCACTTTCTGACTCACTTCTTTAGAATTATTTTGATGGAGTTTGTGGAGATTGTGTGAGACTATTTCCTGGCAGTCATTGTATGTTTAAGATCTCCACAATGTTGAAAGGGAGTTTTGGTGGCTTAGGAGTAAGTAGTTGTACAGTCAACCCTAAAACAAGCTGATCAATTCCACCAGCTACTCTGCTGAAGAAAGATAGGCAATCTCCTTGCATGCAAATTACAGCCTCTACAACACCCCCCAAAGGGACAGCTATGAGTCAGTCAGTTCTGACTTGACAGCACATAAAAATGACAATATCGCTGGAAAATACAATACGACTTATTAGTATCTATAATAGCCTAATCTTCTTCTTTGATTGATTACATTTCTAGCTAGATAAAAACGTGTATTAGTTCCAGACTAATACATGTTTGAAACAAATAAACAGTAATTTCAAATCTGTCTTAAAAGACTAAGAGGGTACACAAAACAATTAAGAAAAAAAGACCATAAGGCTATTAGACGAAATGTTTCCATCTTCAAAATCGGTATTAGAACCACTTAAACAAGATGCTTAAATTAATAATGTTAACTGAACTGAGGTACCACTGCAGCATAAAAATATAAAATACTGATGCCTTTAGTAACTTAAACAATTATACACTTCAATCTAAAATAGTAAGATAGTATACTATCAAATAGTAAAGTAGATATTTCAATTTCTAAAAACTTTATTGCGTTCCTTTTACATGCTCAAGTTTTCTGATTTTTTGTCAAAGGACGTTTCCAAAGTGGTCAAGAACAATGAGGTCCGTTTAATGACTAATACGTGCCTGATCTAAGCTATGGTATTTTCAGTTGCTTCCTTTGCACCTGATTGTTGGACAATGAACAAAAATGACAGAAGAAGAAAAAAATCAATGCCTTTCCACCGTGGTATTGGTAAAGAGCACCAAATATCCCATGGGGTGTCAAAAGAAAACCAGGGCACTCCTTAGAAGCAAGAATAAGGAAACTGTCTCACATACTATGCTCATACTGTCAGAAAGGGTCAGTCCTTGCAAAAAGATAGCATACTGGGAAAGGTGGAAGGTCAGCAAAAGAGAGGAAGACTTTCAACAAGACGGACTGACCCGGTGACTGTTAATGATGGGCCTGACTATAAGGGTAGTTCAGGATAGGGGTCACTGTGAATTAATGGCATACAACAACAACAAAATGCCTACAGTCAACTCGATGGCACCAAACAGCATCATTATATGTGCTAAGTAGGAGGAGGAAATATGTTCTGATACAGACAGCATTTACATGGACCATTAAATGAGTACTAAGATCAGACATTCAGTGAGTAGTATGGTTCTTATTCTATTTTTATTGTTGTTGTTGCTGCTGTGTCATTGAGTCGTCAGCAACTCATAGCAACCCTATATACAAAAGCCCTAAATCCTGCTCTATCCTGTGTCAATCTTATTTTCTCTAACACACCTACCCTCATTAGCCCAGTGACTGAATCAATCCATCTCACTGATGGTCTTCCTCTCCTACATTCTCCCTCTACACTCTCCCTCCACCATCCCAAGCATGACATTCCTCTCCAAGGACAGATCCCACCTATTATTTCTTCCATGGAAGTAAAAGAATATGGATTAAAACTTAAAGGAGAGAATCTTCAGCAAATTCATGGAAAATTAAATAGAACTACTTGATTAAAAAAAATATGGTTTTTCTAGAAGAGGAAACTGGAAAGTAGTTTGAGCTAGGTTTCAAGAATTTGTACAATCACATCCCTATCTTTGTGTTTCAACCTATACACAGTAAAGAATCATTTAATGTCAGTGCACTTAATACAAATAAAAGTAGGATACTATTCTAAAAGAATTCTGGCTGTGGATATAATCTCTCTACAGATGATTTGCTATTGTCTGTGAATCATCTGACCTCATCAGCTCACACCCAAGACCACAAATTGCCAAAACCAGAAAGCAGCATGACCACTGCAGGGATTTTCAAGAAAATGCAGAACTAGGAATAGTGCATAGAATTAAAGGAAGAAAGACTATTATGAAGGACTGCACTCGTCCAGCAAAGAAGGGTGAAAAGAACACTAGACAGATGCTTACTGAGTTCTATGGCAAGCTAAGAAATCATGGTGAATAAGACAGAGTTCCTACCCTCTTGGAATATGTAATCTAGGGTACATAAAAGACATTAAATCATCTCACTAAAAAAGAATATAAAGTAAAAAAAAAAAAAAAGAAAAGTGAGAACCAACAAGGAGTCAGAGAAGCAAAGGCCTAAACCCAGAAAGAATCTTGGCAAATGACATGCCCCAGAGTGAGTGTGACAGGACAAGAGGCTGGGAAGGATGGCGCCTGCCCTGGAAGGGCCCCACGGGTTCTGAAGGAGCCTACAATTTACTCTGAAGACCAGCCGGAAATCTCCGAGGGTTTTAAACAGAAGCATAACAAATTCCAATTGTACTTTTAAATGGCTCCTTGGACGCTGTGCAGAAAACTGTCTGGAAACAGGCAACAGCAGCACTTTGGGACGGATGGATTACAGTGATCCTGCCATCATCAAGGAGAGAATAACAGAGCTGAGTATGTGCTGGGTTTGGCTATGATGGGTCAAACACTGAAATGCAAACAACGCCTATGGAAGGGGCCAACTACACCGGTGAACAAGAAGAGAGGCTAGGTAATACAAGTTTAGGTTCTTTCAAAGAATGATTGCTATTGCAGAAGGTTCTCCATGAAGTAAGGGGGAAACGCACAGAGCAAGGAGACGTGACTGGAAAGGGACAGTCATGTGGTGAAGACCTAACCCACAGGAAAGTATAATTACCGAGACACAAACTTTGGAATAAAGAGAAAGAATTGCACCCCACAGTAAGTTCTAGAGGACCTTGATAAGAGTTAAGATGATATGAATTATCAACTGAATTCAATTCTACACCTCTTACTCCTCTGAATTCATTAACCTACAATTCCTAAGATGAGACATACTTAGGCCCACCTTGACATATTTCAATGAACAAAGCAATGAATCTCAAAAGCTGAACTGACAGTTTTTTCCCCCTTGCAGACTCTGACCTGGTGTGTTTACAGTAGAGACCCAGAATCCAGAGTTATAAACTTCCCAGGTAAACCTCGGGTCCAGGCAGGTTCAGGAGCCTCTGCAGTCATTCAGTACTGTCAAGTCAATCAACACACTGCTGACCCTCCAGCAGGCTCGCAGAGGCCGCAAATTACATGGGAGGAGACCACTCATCCTTCTCCCATGGAGTAGTTGGTGAATTCAAACCGCCCTTCATTAAATAAAAGTGGTTTATACACTGATAAAGGAAATGTATTAGAGATTTTTCAAGCTGGAAAAGGCCATGGTATTTTTTTATGCGAAATCTAACTTTATTGCTGAGGAAACGAAAAGTCTAAGAAGGTCTCAAGGTCCCATTGTACTAGAGTAGTTAACGGTGGAGCCTGGAACAGCTGTCCTGGTCCACTGCACCTCCAAGTCGTATGTAGGACTTTGAGTCACTAGAGCAGCCTGCCCTCTACCACAAACAAACCAAGGCTGAGATCTTGATTATAAACAGTCCCAGGAACTCAACTATTTAGTCACAGTTGTCCTGGCTGATTAGAATAGAGATGCCCAATTGAGTCTTTAAATATCCATAGAGAGTTTATAACTAGCATAACTAAACAGTGATTCTTGTATCCTCATTACTGATCTGTGTGCGTGCACATGCATATCACACACACACACACACACACACACACACACACACAATATTTGTCTTTACGTGTACTGGTTTAGTCTGTTGGACCCATCAGCTATATATGAGCCAGCATCCCTAAGTACATACTAGGCTAACAGAGGTCATTAGCATGGTGATGTTATATAAGGATACACGTTCACATTTTTATTTAGAATCAATGTTCTTAACACATGATCTGAGCCAATTCCAAGATATGAGAACTTCTGTAAATAACCTTCTGAGAGCGATATTCCAATGCCTAAAGATACAACTTATTTAAAAACTACAATATAATGACTTCTACAACGTCTGTTAGATCAGTTGAATAATGAAGAAATGGTCTTCCCCCCACCATTAATTTTATCAAATACTAAAAATCAAAAGGTGCCACAGGGCTTTTAAATATCAAAAATTGAGGGATGATACAAAAGGCTGACAACACCTAATATTAGCACGCAGTTTGAATCCTGTTCCACAGGAGAAGGATAGACAATCTCTTCCTGTGCAATTTACTGCCTCTGTTGCTGGATCAATGGAACAAAATTGAGAAATATATCCATCTACAGTCAAGTGATAATCAACAAGAAAGTAAAACCTATCAAATGGGGAAATGACAACCTCTTCAACAAATGGTGCTTGCAAAACTGGACTGCTATCTGTAGAAAGCTGAAACAGGATCCTCATCTCCCACCACACACAAAAATCAACTCAAGGTGGATCAGAGACCTGGGAGTAAAGCCCAAAACTATAAAGTTCATCAGAGACAAACTAGGACCAACCTTAGAAAGCCTACTCTATGGTTTAAAGAGACTGCCTAATATAGCCAGAAATGCACAATCTGGAGAGGACAAAGCTGATGAATGGGATCTTCTAAAAATTAAATCCTTATTGCATCAAAAACTTTTTCCAACAGGGTAAAACCTACCAACTGGAGAAAAAAACATTTGGCAATACCACTGCAGATAAGGATCTTATATCAAAAGTTTACAGAATTCTACAGGGCCTCCACAATGAAAAGACTGATAACACTATTTTGAAATTTCGAAATGGGCAAAAGACATCGAAAGAATTTTCACAGAGGAAGATATTCAAATGGCAAACAGACACATGAAGAAATGTTCAAAATCACTGGCAGTAAGAGAGATGAATCAAAACCACAATGAGATACCATCTCACTCCAGTTACAGTAGCAAAGTTTAACAGGACAGCAAGTAATAATTGCTGGAGAGGATGTGGAGAGATAGGAATGCTTATACATTGTTGGTGGGATTGTAAAATGGTGCTTCCTCAAAAAGCTGAAAATAGAAATTCCATATGACCCAAGCTATTCCACTACTGGAAACATACCCTGAAAAAAATGAGAACTGGGGCACAAAGACTTGTCACCAATGTTCACAGCAACGTAACTCATCACAGCAAGAATATGAAAACAGGCCAATGTCCAACCACAATGGAATTGCTTGAGAAATTATAGTACACAGCACACAGGAGCAATGATTTTGAGTAACTACCTAGCTTGCAAAGACTGGAGATAATTATGCCAAGTGAACTCAGCCCCATAAGGACAAATACCGTAGAAGGCCATTACCGTAGAACAAGTATGAGGATCGGGGCGGGGGGACACGACTGGGAGCAGAGGGGTGAGGATGGGTAGGAGTGGGGAATTAATCATAGGGCCACACAATTTGATGGGTGGGTAAAGGAAATAGGAACGATCCAGTGTGAAAAGCAATGCTGACAAACTTTGTAAGTAAACTAATATAAAATAATTTATTTTAAAACCGCACAGATGGCTTTCTTAAGAGAATATACAAGAATTTTGTTGAAAATGAAAATGCTTGATGTTGCCACAATTCACAAGACTCCAGATAAACAGATCGGCATGCTTGATGACTTTCCCAAGATACATAAGGGATGAAGTTGTGACCAAAAGGATAATCATGTGCCAAGTATGGTGGTGGCAGTTTTATGTGTTGTCAAGTCACCTATGACTCATAGTGACTTTACGCACAATAGCTCTGCACCCTAGTCTACCCTGAACCAATCTCACACACCTATCCCCATTATCCCAGTTACTGTGTCAAATCTATCTCATCCAGGGTCTTCCTCTCCTGCGCTGTCCCTCAACCCTTCGAAGAATGGTATCTTCTCCAAAGATTAGTCCCTCCTAACAAGTATGTGAGACAGTCTCAAAATCCTTGCCTCCTGGAGAAACTCGGTTTCACCTTCTCCAGGCCAGGCCTGTTACTTCTCTTGGCAGTCCATGGTATGTGCAATACTCTTCTCCAGCACCACAACTCAAAGGCCTCAATTCTTCTTCAGACATCCTTGGTCATTGTACAGCTCTCTGATGCACAGCAAGTACTGTGAAGACCATGGCTAGGATCAGACTCATCTTAGTCTCTAGATTGACATCCATGCTCCTCAGCACTCTGAAGAGGTCCTGGAAAGCAGATTTTCCCAATGCAATTCATCTTTTGATTTTCTGACTGCTGGTGCCAAGAGTGTTGATTGTGGAATTGAGCGAGCTAAAATTGTGAAAATCTCAATCTCTTCTCCATCTATCATGATGCTGCCAACCAGTGGTGAGAATCTGCCTTTTCTTGATGTTTAGCATATTGCAAACTACAGTCCTTGACCTTCTGAAGCAAATGCTTCAGGCCCTCCTAAAGCTTCAGCAAGTAAGGTTGTGTCATCTGAGTAACCCAGTTTTTTGAGAAGTCTTCCTCCAATCCTGATGCCACATTCCTCCTCATAACGTCCAGCTTCCCAAATGATCTGCTCCACATACAGACTAAAAAGATATGGAGGCAGAACATATCCCTGAAGCAGTCCTTTCCTGATTTTGAACCAGGGTGTGTTTCCTTGCTCTGTTCTGTCCAATGCCTCCTGATCGAAGCATAGATTTCATTTGAGCAGAATCAGGTGTTCTGGGATTCCCATTTTTCTCAAGATTAGTCACAATTTGCTGTGACCCATACAGTCAATTCCCCTAGTATAGTCAATGAAACCCAGACAGACATTCTCTTGGTACTCTCTTCTTCAGCCAAGATCCATTTGACATTGGCAATGATGTCCCTAATAACATAGCCTCTTCTAAACCCAGCTTGTACTTCCGGTAGTTCTCTGTTGCCTTTTGGATACTCTTCAGCAGGATTTCAACTTGGGTGTGATACTGTTTGATAATTTTCACACTCTGCTGGATCATCTTTTTTTGGAATAGGATGTGCCAAAAAATAGCCAAAAAAAAAAAAATCTCACATCAAGGGCAAGTAATCTGGAAGATAATCTTAAACAGTGAGGATAAAATTCAGGAAGTGGCTCAGGTTTAAGAAGAAGTAAATATAATTATAAATTATTGGTTTTCATGTCCTGAAAGCAAGAGAAGAAGAACTTTAACAAGATGGAATGATATAATGGGCTCAAGTATGTCAGAAATGATGGGGATGGCACAGGATAGGACAAAGTTCAGATCCATTGTCCATGAGGTGGCTGTAAGTCATACTCGATGGCAACTAACATCAACATTTTAAAACAGTCCTACTCACCTCTGTAAACTTATAGACTAATGTCTATCCAAAAACCTATCCACTCAGTCTAGCTAGCATCACCAGGATATAAACTCAATTCAAATTCATTGCCAGTGAGCTCAAAGCAACTCATAACCGATACTCTGGCGGATTTCAAATGCTGTAAACTGACAGCATGGGAAGAGATTCCCTATCTTTCTCCCAAGCAGGTGGTGGTGGACAGGAATCACCAGAGAAGTGCTGCATTTGGGTTAACAATTGAACGCTCTAGGACTGTGCCACAGAGCTCTCTTAGATCTGGCTTATCGAGAAGCAGTAACTCTTTTCTTTCTAGAAACCCCCAAAATATATCCTAGATGTAGTATGTTTTAATTTCCATCCATATCAAGGCAGTCCACACTGTTATCATCTTTAAAGTGCAGTAAGTACCCTTCTAAATAGCCCCATTTCTACTCTTGCCTCTTCTTTGATCAATATTTTATGTAGGAAGCCCAACAAATTGTTGTGAAATGTGAAAGAGACAGCATGGCTTCCCTGCTTTGAACTTGTTAATGGCTATTCATTATTCTTGAAATAGCTCTTTGCTATTATCTACTGATGTTGTCATTGTGTGCCATCAAGTTGATTCACAGCATGACCCACGTGAAAGAGGGAACTACTCTAGAGGATTTTCTTGGCTGTAATCACTAGTTCTTTCTTTCACAAAGGTGTAGCTGCTGTTGTTACTATATGCTGTCGAGTTAAATACAACTCATAGAGACTCTATCGTTGTTGTTGTTGTTGTTGTTGTGTACCACTGAATCAGAACCGATCCATAGCTGACCCTCCAACAGGTTTTCAGAGACAATAAATCTCACAGGAGAATGTACATTTTTCTCCACAGAGCAGCTGATGGATTCTAACTGCATACCTTTGGGCTGGCAGCATAACTCCTTACCACTAAGCCATTGCAGACCTCTGAGTTAGCAGCTGAACAATATCAGACCTCCATCATCATGATCTGCCACATTCCAAAGTTCCAGTTCCTCACTCCACCACCATCTCAAATCATTCTCCACTTGTCTACTCTGCTCTAGCTATTTCAACTCCCTTCTCCATTTCATTAATATGCCAAATCCTTCCCCCAGCAGGACCTCTGCATACACAGTTCATTCTTCCAAGAATAGTATTTCACAGATTCCTCATAAAAATTATTTTTTATTTTCAAGTGTCGCCTCAAATGTGATACCCTACTGACCATCTCAATTGGAGGAGTCTTCTTTCAAAACACAAATCCAAGTTATTCTCTATCATATCACTTTAAATTGTTTTTTTGTGCATGGTAGTTAGAAAATTCTCTTAATTATATGACGTATATTTCAATCTCTACCCACTAAAATGTACACTCAAAACAGAAACTTCTATCTTCTTGCTCACCATTTTGACTCATTATCTACCTCTGTACCAAGATTCTTTGCTGAATATTTTCTGAAAAAACAAGTGGTCTAAATAAAATCTGTTGAATATAATCTTCATAATTTATATTTTCATGCATAAAAATCCTAATGTGATGTACACACACAAACACAAATCACCTTGTATTTACACACAGACAGAATTATTAGTCTTGGAAGTTTTACAGGGATAGAAAGGGAGGAAGAGTAAAAATTAATAAGCAGGTCAGCGGGGTGACAGAAGGGGAAAAGAAAATGTGCTAAAATTTAATTGTGATGACAGTTGCAGAACTGTAAATTTATGCCCTTTTGCTATACAAATTATATCATAATAAAGATATTTTTTAAGCTTTATAAGAATGTTCATAAGAACTTTATTCCTAATAATAAATCTAGAAACAAAATATTCATTCAAAGGAGAATGAGCAAACTAATTACAGTATGAAAATACAGGGAATATTATTCTGCAATTTTTAAAAAATAATGAATTAGTAATATAATGCCTTAAGAGCATCATTTTTTTAAAAAAGGAACAAAACCAAATAAGTATATTTTCTTTATTCACATACAATTAAAGAAGAAAACGATACTCATGAATGGTGTCACTAAAAATAGCAATTAAACTGGGAAATGGAAATGACCTCTATCTTCACAGGTTGGTGTACACATTTATAAAAACTGATTCGGTATATTCCCTATATGTGGAGGAAAAGATATATTTATAAACAAAACAGAAATCCCTAAATTTACTCATTCAAGTATCACATAAAATGCAGAATCTTAAAAAAATGGAGTCAGACTACTTTTGATGAGATTAGTGATCAATGTATTTGTTTGGCTCTAATATTTATCTGATAGGAAAAAAAGACTGGACCAAACAAATAAAAGAGACTCAAGTAACAACATAATGAGAAATTTATCACTGTCAACAGATAATTTATTATGCATTTACATACAGGTAAACCACGCAGAACAACTATGATGCTGATGCTGTGTATCATCAAGTCAGAACCGACCCATAGCTGATCCTCCAATGGGTTTTCAGAGGTAGGGGAAGAGAATGTCCATCTTTCTCCTATGCAGCAACTATTGGATTCTAACAATGTGCCTTTGGGTTCACAGCGCAGCTCTTAACCACCAGGCAGCTAGAGCATCTGGGTAAACCATACAGCACTACACGACTATGATCGAAAACATAAACCATTACATAAACAACTGGATAAGGACTAATCATCATGTTAATGAGACAGTCAGGGACATTGAGTGATCATGTGACCTGTGAGATCCAGCATGTACTATGATTGGAATGAGCATGAATGCCATGGTTTCAGTTACCTTCTACATCTCAAAACACCTAACGAATGCTACACATGGACTCATGATGGCAAACGAACACATTAAAGCAAAAGACAATGTGAAACTTTGCATAATGAGAACTCAAATTTATTAATTGATGTTTTTGACCATCTCATTACATAGCTTCACATCAAACAACAGTAAAAAAGGACTATCTACTATTTTGCACATTACTAGGCTTTATTCCTGTGTCTAGGTCTACCAGGCTCACAGGTAAAGCAGTCAGCTTTCCAGAATGACTCTGGTTAGCTCCCCATCATCTACCACTGGAGTCACCACTGCAGATATTTGTGCAAAAGAAGTGACTGAGGAAGAGTTTCCAAGACTCCTTCCAAGAATGGCCCATAAGTGGCCACAGGAACCCAAAGGGAGGTGAGGTTGGTGAGGCTGCTGCAGCTGCTCTCTACTCAGGTGCCCAGGAGGGAACTAGTTCAGCAGCAGAAAAGGGACTGGGGCTAAATGTGAGCAGCTAAGCTTCCAGATTCTGGGTCACCAATTCCAAGCCTTCTAGGATCAGCATAACGTCACTCAGGGAGAGCAGGTGACATTCTGAGCTCCATAATAATGGCTGCTGGGGACATGGACATCGATGGCAGCCCTCACCAAATACCTGGGTCATTAGCCCCGCAAGATACCCAACTCCAACAGTCACAAACAGGCCTCGAGTACCAACTGCAATCCTCGAGTACCAACTACAATGAAAAGAGTAAATCGGAGCACCAGTCCATATGACAAAGACTTAGAGTCTAGAGCATAGCATAGTGACTTCCACTAACAGGTTTTCTGAGGCTGTAAACTGCATGGAAAGAGACTGCTCATCTTTCTCCCACTGACACTGGTGGATTTGAACCACCAGAGAGGTTGAGTTTGGGTTTGCAGTGCAACTCACTATGGACCACACCACCAGAGATCCCTAACACCTGAATGCAACATGAAAATTAAGCATCTAGAGCTATACAGTCCGAATAACAATCATAAGATATACCGAACTTAAAATGGGCACATAAGGGAGCTCTGGTGGCCTAGTGGCAAGAAGCTGAACTGCAATCCTGAAGGTACACAGTTCTAATCCACTAGATACTTTGCTGGAGAAGGAGGGGCAATCTCCTCCTGTGCCAATCGAATCTGATTTGATGGTACACAACAAGGAGGGGAGGGGAATGGTCACTTAAAATGTAGGTAATGCAAATGTAAAGTTGACTTTTCAATTTCAGTACATTTATATTAATGTTAACTTTAAAACAGTTACTCATCTCAATTAAGGGAAATTTTAAGTATAGCTGAATAATTTAAGCACCTAAATCGGTTTTCAACTGTTAATTTTAAGAAATCTAAATACAAGTGAAATATGTGTAAAATACGAACTAATTTTAAAGACTCACTAGATAGAGTGTGTTTGAGACGGCAAGGTTGGCACAGGATAGAATGGCATTTAGGGCTCTTGTACATAGGGTTGCTGTGAGTTGCAAGCGACTCGATGGCACATAACAACAACAACATAAAGAGAATGTAAAATAGCTCTATAGTAAATTTTCATAGACTGTTCGTGAAAATGATAGTTTGGATACACTGGATTAAGTAAAATATATTATTTTCATTCATTTCACCTGCTCATTTTTCCCCTTTTAACTGTACCTGTTGGAAAGCTTAGAAATATGTATGTGACAAATACTACACCTCTATGGGATAGTAATACAGAAGAAGTAGTAGTAAAGAAGACGACTATAGTAATACAGACTAGAAAATAAAGTATATAAAAGCAGATTAAAGACACCATTAAAATGCACTGATTATTAATATTCAAGTAATTCCTGACCTTTTCACTTGATTGTCTTCTTTTCTTTAGCTGAACAAAATCGGTTTCTACCCTTTCTGCAAGCTCTAGTTTCCTCTTGTTTCTTTTAAATGCAGCTAAACTGAATCCTATAAAAGAAACATTAAAAACAGCATTTAAGGATTAGGGCAATAAGATAGACTAGATACCTTGAAATACCTTCCCAGAAGAAAATCCTTAAAAATGTTGAGTAAAAGATTAATTTTTTTTTTCAATGTACACTGATGTTTTGGATGACAAAGAACATAAAGCTACGTCAGATCCAGAATGACAAAAAAGCCCTGAAATAGAACCTACCTAGTGGTATCTGCTGATTGTTCCACTTCTCCCTTTTTTTTCCCCACTTCTACCTTTATCTCGGAAAAATCTTATATAGAGAACAAAAAAGGGAACCTCACAGCAGTGCATCATGGGAAAACAGGAGAAAGACCCTCAATGGAAGTGACACACTGCAACAACAGACTTGAGCACGACAAGCATGACAGAGACCGTGATGACGGTGCATGGACGACACAGAACTCAGCAAGGTTCAATCTGCTGTTCGCAGGATCACTATGAGTGGTGGCGGTTTTGGTGGTATCTAACAATAACTTTAACCATCACTGAGACTTAATACAATTTTCTTCAAAGTTTAAACAAGCAGTTTAATAAAAGATAACATTTCCTTTTTTTAATTTTTTATTAGTTTTCTTAGTTTGTATACACTGTTTCACATTATTCTTCATTCACATTGTGTTTTATATAATCATTCCCATGAATTATGTTTTATAAAATTAGGGAGCTCTGGTGGCCTAGTGGCAAGAAGCTGCACTGCAATCCCAGAGGTACACTGTTTGAATCCACCAGATGCTCTGTTGGAGAAGGAGGGGCAGTCTCCTCCTGCACCAGTCAGATCTGATTTGACGGTACACACACACAAAATAATAAAATAAAATAAAAAAATTAATCACCACTTTACCTTGCCCATCCTTACCCTGTCTTTTCAGGTCCCCACCAGCTCCTTCCCATTTTCTTCACCCCATTATCCACAAAATTGGGCAACCCTGCAGTTTCACCTCTACCCATTCTCACCTCTCTGCTCCCAACCCTTCCTTCCCTTGGGTCCCCAAACATGTTTTCTTGGTTATCCTTCTATTTTTATAATAATGGTTAATACAGTGTTTGTCTTTATGAGACTGAGTTAGTTCACTCAGCATAATGCTCTCCAGTCTTAACCAAGTTATGTGTTTTTTTAAATCATTGCTCCTAAATGATATCTTTAAAAAACAAAAAATCAAAGCAATAGTTTTAATCACATGTCAGTATCTTTCATTTTACAAAGATGAATGTCTATACATAGGTGGACCGATGGACAGTTAAGACAAGAAAAGACAAACAAGTCAACGTTTCTATATATACACATATACTGCAATTTTCAAATAATCCAATTTATGCAGAAAATATTTCCTATTGGTTGGTTATAGAAATCTGTGACAAATTATTATTTTTCTGGCTACAGATAAAACCTTTATATACAATTAAAACTAAAATCTACTAATAGCTTTAGTAAATGTTCTTATGTCAAAGTATCAAACTAAACAAGCAAGTTTATTTCCACATCCCACTAAAACTCTCCTTAAATTCAGGGAGAAACAAATTATATATACAAAGTGATGAAAACAAGATCAACATAACTGTGGAAAACAGCCACAGCCAGCAGGTGCCCAAAAGTAAAGTGAAGAACAAAATGAATTCCAATATCTACAGTAGCCAAGATATCGCAAAGCAAACTAATCTCTCCTGAAATAAACTAAATGTCTAAAAAGAAACATTAAATCTCAGACTATAAGGTCTTTGGTATCTCTGAAAGTCAAAACGGAGCTCAAAATAGAAAGAATGGCAGAACTTGTCAAAAGCTAGCATTTTCATGTTCACACCCCTCTTTACACGAGCAGAAAACTTCAAGTTTAGTCTTAAAGAGATGGGCTCCAAAGCAGCAGGCACAGCTGGGCCAAGTAGCAAGACATCTACTGAAGGCAGTTTACTAAGTCTGAAAAGAAAAGAGCATGATTGCAAGCTCTGAAAATGTCTGTGTGGGTAAAAAAAATCTTTAGAAAAGGAAATCTTTAGACATTTGTTGACGAATGTAAGAGTGCTTCCTCAACAACAACCACCACCACCCATCTGAGGACACACCTAGCATGAAGCCAACCAGATATACTGTCATATACAAAGCCTACAAAGGGCTTTTAAATGCCCCTTACATTTTCATGAAACAGTCGCTGGTCATAGTCAGTCAAGGAAACTCTCTAACAATTAATAGGGAACAAAAGAACAGAACAGCAAAAAAAAAAAAAAAAGAGAGAACGACAAAGCACAGTTTAAAAGGTTTTAAACCACTATTTCCACCAGCTACTGCTAGTGGGAAAGGTAATCTCCTCCTGTACAATTTACACCCTCTGAAAACCCACCGGAGGGTCAGCCATAAGTTCCTTCAGACTCAACAAGTGAATGATAGCTCAAGGAGGGAACTCTGGTGGCATAATCCATATAGAGTTGCCTCTCTGGTGTTTGAATCTTCAGTGGCTCCTTGGGAAAAAATGGGTACTCTCCTCTTATGCAAATTACAGCCTCCAAACCCACCCCCCACCCCCCACCCAGAATGTAAGCTATGAGTTAGCTAAGGCAAACGCTATCACTTTCTACTGAATTCACCAGAAGCTTCATGAGAAAACAACGGGCAAACTCCTCTAGTGCTTTTTACAGCCTCAGAAACCTGCCAGAGGATGAGCTACGGATGCAGTTTTGCCTCAACATCAATAAGTTATTATATCCTAAGAAATAAGCAAAATATTGAATTTATGAAACAAGAACCTAACCAAAACAAAGCTACAGCCATCCAGGCAATTTCAAGACTATAGGACAGGAGAAAGGCACAAAAGGGTTCCAATGCTCTGTAAATCTTCACAGAACACTGTCACATTTTTCTGCTGTGGAGTCTGAGCCACTAACTTTATGGTTAGGATCCTGACACTTGAGTCACTATGCCACCAGAGCTAGTGGAAATCAATATTTTCTGTCTCCACAAGGGATCAATTCAAGAGGATCATGTGGAAATATGAGACAAGGAACATAACAATTGATCAGTCTGCATATACAGTTTTGGGCTCAAGAAGTAGATTCTTCATTCAATATTTCCACTTGGGAGGTCTAACAGAGGTTCTAACAAAGGAGCTTCTCCATGAATTCTGACTCAACAGCACATAACATTAGAGGATGTAACAGAGGCTAGTAAAGGATCAGATTCAGTAGGTTCACTAATGCATCAATGGCATGATATATCAAGTTAAAATGGAATGCCAGACATACTTTGGGATATGTAGAAGGTATCCATAAGCTTATTAGATTGGATTTATCAGGTCAGAACCACAGAATTAGTCATGGAATACCCAAAAGATATACTTGTTATCTTAACAGAGAGAAACAAATTTGTGAAGGTAGCCCCAGCATCCTTGAAGAGTGCTGTAATTGCCATTTTATATAAACCAGATTTAAACAGATCAACTATCCTAAAGAGCTCTGGAGCTCAGGTGCTAAGAAACTGGGCTGCAATCCCAAAGGGACACAGTTTAAATCCACCAGCTGGTCCACTGGAGAAGGATGGGCAATCTCCTTCTGTACGATTGATTAACTCTGAAAAGGCGCTGGAGCGTTTCAACTCAATGGTATACAACAACAAAACTGGCTGGAGGTATAAGGCATACAGAACTTGCATGAGTCATTTCCAACTCAAGAGCGATGAAGAACTGAGTGAGTACTCAGAGTAACATCACTGCCTTTAGGAAGCTCTGGTGGCCTAGTGGCATGAAGCTGCACTGCAATCCAGAAGGCATGTGGTTACAGGCCACCAGGTGCTCTGTGGAAGAAACATGGACAATCTCCTCTGTGTGATTAACTGCCTCTGAAAACCGACCAGAGGGTCAGCTATGGGTCCATTATACAGCCATGATGTCTCTAGCATTAAACAGATAGGAAATCAAATAAATATTTACTTGATCAGCCCAGGCAAAAGAACTCTAGGTTAGGTAATTGGCAATCTAACTTAAGTTTCCAGAACAAACTCACAGCCTCCCAATCAATTCCCAGAATTGACCCAGTTAAAGACTTGCAACCACTTGGAAGATGGAAAGACCAAGTCCCCTTTAGGAAGGACTCCACTAAAATGCAAAAAAAGCTATACTTTTTCCCCTATCCTCTCAAAGGGATTTTTTTCTTTTTTTTTTTAA
>NW_006399900.1:3480358-3484212 GCF_000299155.1 Elephantulus edwardii
GAATATACTTACCAGTAATGTTAATGCTCACCCACAGCTCTTCTGGGAGGATCTAAATCGTTGAAGCATCCTCCTTTGTTTCCAGCTGGGAGCTGGGGCCTGTCAGTCCTGTCAGCCACAAGGACCTGATGTAAGCCACCCTTGGTCAAGTGGCAAAGGGATTTTTTAAGAGTTATTTATCAAGTGGGGGAAAAGATATAATCAGACTTTTTAGGGATCATTTGATACAAGGTCTGCATTGACCAGGAGAACTAAAACAGCACTGTGGCACCCCAGTCAAAATAGCCACAAAGTGATCACGATGTCTGAACTGCCTGTCATGAACTGGATGTAGTCAGATTCAGAGTTTATCACGTTGGGCATCTAGGGTTCAGTAGGACTTGGAGGCCCAAATAACGTGCTTGAGAAAGAGGCTCAATGGTCTATGGTCTTCACTAGTGATCTACTGTCTTCAGCACTGCCACTCACATTACTTTCCCTCTGTTGCTTTGCACCTATGGCCTCAAGGAGTGTTCCATTTGATCAGCTGACTGAAGAGGAGAGAATCTGTGCCTCATTTACAGATAATTCTGTCTGATACGCAGGAATCATTCAAAAGTAGACAAGGTAGAGAGCAGCCTCATCTTGGGCTGCCCTGAAAGACAACAATGCAAGGGTTTATTTACAGTGGCCAGAACTTTGAGAAGTGCATTTTACTTGTTCACTCTGCACAGGAGAAATGTTCAGATAAGCATTTCACTCTTAATGGAACTCTAGACATAGATATGCCTTCACTTTACATGACACTCCTGTCAAAACTAACATTCTTGCCTACAGTCAATGGTTTAACTGGATGGCATGAAACTTAGAAGAAACATGATTGGAAAAACTAGTGACAAAGAAGTATGAGTAAAGGGCAGACCATTCTAAATGGGCCTAAAAAGTGAACATATTTGTGTCTCGTGAATGTTAATCAAAAGGTCACCTCAAACAAAGAGAATTTTAATAATCAGTAGATAAGACAGCATGGCATGGCATGGCATGGCATGGCATGGCATATGGAAACCAACCAGTTTTTTTCTCTAGCCAATATCACATCTGCACAAGAGACTCATAAACAGAGCTGTCACTGTCACAGTGGCAGAGATGAAGGTTAGACATGAACTCAACAACATAGGTTTCCATTCAAAAAAGGCAAACTTGACTACAGTCAGTGCTGAGTAACAAGAAGCAAAGACAAGCATGACTCCCTGGCAGGAAACCATTCCTGAGGGTCATCAGACAGCAACAGATGGTATGTTAACTACACTGAGCCACTTTCATAATGCAAAGGGGCAGTATTTTGTCTTACGTAAATACACTCACTCTAGATAATGGCTTGCTTCCCTACATGAAATGTTTCTGCCGTAACTATCTATGGACTTGCCTGAAGGTATTCCATACAGTATCACCGCAGATCAAGAAACTCACTTCACAATAGAAGTAAGGTAATGAACCTATATGAACATCCATGAAAAGTCCAGGCCATATCCATGGATGACTAGGATAGCATTCATGCATTTTGCTTGATCAGAAAGAAACTTTCATCTCATCACCATCTGAGTTCTGGTTCTTTGGACTTGAGTAAGGTGCCGGTCGTATTGTCTACTGCTCTTATATTTAATCAGTCTCCAAAGCTAGCAGCCTAGAATCTCACCTGCCTATCTTGGATTTATTTGGTTGAAAAGGTATAGATTGTTATTGCTATGCAGGTCAGCAGAAGCCACCTACTGTCTGTCATGTAAATCAGCAGAAGCCTCTACCGTAAAGACTGACACAGACTTGAAACTTACCATCTTCTACAAGCATGTGGGTTATTTCATTTATATCTTTCTCTATTCCTTTGTCGTTCTTTGTATATACAGACAGAGAAGTTTTACTTCCCTTAGAGAACTCAGCCTAAAACAATGTCTATGCAGCAAGAGGTCTAGTGAAGAACCTAATCGAGACTGGAGGAACACCAAACATTCTATGTTTCCAAGGAGGGGGGACGGAAAAAAAAAGACTTTGTATTATTTAAGAATTTCAAATAAGTTCCATCAAAAAACTGTAGCAATTGGATCTATGAAAGCTTAGAACTCTAGGGAATGGCAAAGGACACACTGACAAAGAAGATTAATCAGGACTGGCTTTGACAAGCACAGTGGCATTTGGACAAGAACAAACTGGGAGGAGGGTAGAGAGAATAGTGCAACAATGAATGAATGGAAACCCAAAATCTCTGTAAATGTTTATGAAAATTAATAAAATATAGAAAAAAAAAAAAAGAAGTTCCACAAGAGGCTAAAACTAAAAAAAAAAAAAAAAAAAAAAAGAACTCTCATACTCTTCTTCCCTGCCATCAGACACCAACATATTTCTCTCCCCCAAAACCATTTGATTTCACAATTACGAAGTACATTAATATTCAGCTAACAGTTTTCAATTGTGGCATATTATAAGACGCTCTAAGTGGCACAATGGTTAAAGTGTTGACAATTAACAATAAGGTGAGTGTTAGAATTCACCAGCCTCTAGAGGAAGATGATTTTTCAGGAAACAAATGGCAGTTTGTCAGAATGTATAAGTTCTACTCTACCCAACTGGGAGAAGGATGGGCAATATAATGCCTCTGAAAACCCAATGGAGGGTCAGCTATGGGTTAGTTTCGACTCAGTGGTACTCAATAGCAACTCTATCCAAGAGGGGCACTAGGAGTCAGAATCAATTCTGAATGAGGTGGGAACCATATTGCATACTTGGTATAAAATATAATCATTTCTTCGTTTACACTACTGGATTTCCTTGAAATTAACGATTTTCTATTTTTCACTGATCTGTTTAAATTACTTGTTATGCTTCAGAAAGCTGGACAATGACTAAGGATGACTGAAGAAGAAATGATGCCTTTGAGTTCTGGTGCTCGAAAAGAGTCTTGAACATACCATGGACTGCCAAGAAAACAAATAGGTCTGTCTTGGAGAGGGTGAAACCAAATTTCTCCTCAAAGGCTAGGATTCTGAAGCTCCATCTCACATACTTCAGGCACATGTCCAGGAGGGGCCGGTCTTTGAAGAAGCGTATCATGCTCAGAAGGGTGGAGGGACAGTGCAGGAGAGGAAGACCCCATATGTGATGGATTAATATAGTAACTGGGGCTATGGGGGTAGGTATGCCAGAGTCAGAGAGACTGGCTCAGGACAGGGCAGGCTTCAGAGCTGTTGTACATAGGTTGCAGGCAACTCAATAGCACATAACAATAACAAAAACTTAATTTACATTTACAGGCTAATAAGACAAAAGGAAATATTTAGCACACACTTGGTTTAACTTAAAATTCTCTACTGTTGTACTGTGTACTGTTGAGACAGAACCAAGTCATAGCTGATCCTTCAGCAGTTTCTCAGAAACAGTAAAATCACATGGGAAGAGGTTGTCCATCTTTCTCCTGCAGACTAGCTGGGGGATGTGAACCACATACCTCTGAATAAAGCAAAATTCCATACCATTAAGCTCTGGACTGCTAAGAAAACGAACAGATTCATCCTGGAGAGGGTTAAACCAGGCTGCTTCTCGGAAGCTAGCATTCTGAAGCTTCGGCTGACATCCTTTGGACATGCTGCAAGGAGGGACCAGTCCTTAGAGAAGGACATCATGCTTGGGAGGGTGGAGGGATGGCACAGGAGGGGAAGACCCTCTATGAGGTGGACTGAGTCAGTAACTGGATTAATGGAGTTGCGTATGTCGGATAGAGACTGGCACAGTACAGAGTAGGGTTTAGGGCTATTGTACGTAGAGTCGCTATGAGTCACAGACAATTTGACAGCACATAACAGCAAGCTCTAACAGTTCTAGGT
>NW_006399900.1:3484312-3491367 GCF_000299155.1 Elephantulus edwardii
TTTTTTTTCTATTAATGTAGTACTTGTATTAGCGTGTTTTTTGATTTGGTAAACCTTTTCACAGATTAAGGGTATATAAGCCTTCATCATATTTGTGATAAGTGTTTATAAGTTTTAACTCTTATAGTTAAACCTTTCTTTTTCCTCCCATTGCATTTTTAGTTAGTAATGTCTTTCCTTAGTTCAGTAACAGTTAAATACTAATCTATGTTTTCACTCTCTTTCTTTGGATATTATACTTTCATCAGCAATTACTTTAAGAAACCTAAAAGAAGACTGTAATGATTTCTACAAATATGAGAAAGTAATGTGGGCAACTCAACAACAAAAAGGTTGTTTAGAAATCAACATTTTATGTTTAACTCTCAACACATATTTTAGTGTATATACTTTCTTCCTTAAATATCTACACAACTTGAATCACAACAAAAGCAATGTAACACTTAACATGTATGTGTGTGTACTCACAAAGTTTCATCTTTTTAAACATTTTTACTCACTTGTAGTCATGATGCTAGGAGAGCAAGAGGGTATTCCATGATCTATCGCCCATCTGTAGGCACCTTCTCCAACTAGAAAGCTAACAACAGAAAATATATTCTTTTTAAGAAGTTACAGTGTCATCTTCTCTTATATATATAATTAATATGCTAAGACAACTGAAGAAATTCGTGCACACAAACATAAACCGAGAGACCTCAAAATAAGATGACTATATGCCAAAAAAAATTCCATTAAAATTAGAAACAGGCAATCTCTGGGTTATGAACATCTGATTCATGTACAACCGTAGTACTGTACCAACATCCATTATATTAAAATTCAAGTTACCACAATTCATAATAAACAATGGGTGGTAGTTTGTGATGCTCATCAAAACATTATTATTACTCTATATTTATGTTAACTATTTTTATCTTCTATCTAAAAGTGTTTTAAGCATAGAATGATAACACTATATATCCTTAGGTACACTATATATCATACAGACAAACATTTGACTAACTGGAATCGGATAACAATCATACCTAACTGTTCTGACTTAACTACTGTTGTTAGGTGCCATTGAGTCCACTGTGATTCATTGTTGTGTGATGTGCCATCAAGTCGGAACTGACCTAGAGCTGACTCTCTAGTGAGTTTTCAGAGGCAGTTAATCATACGGGTGATTGTGCATCCTTCCTCTGTGGGGCAGCTGGTGGATTTGAATCACGTGCCTTTGGGACAGCAGTGCAGCTTCTTACCACTAGGCCACCAGAGCACCATGACGAATAGGAAACACTCTGAATAATGGATCTGAACCTTGCCCTATCCTGTCCCAGCTTCATCATCACTGTTTGTGTCAAATGTCACTCAAAAACATATTTAACAATGAAATGTGTTCATAATATAGGCACTTTCTGTAGTCTAATTGAAAATTTTACACTTGGAACTGTTGCAAGATCATTTGCAATAAATAAAATCAACAAAATAAATAAAAAAAAAACAGAAACAGAATTAAAACTTTCTTAAAGGTGCAAAATATTAAGCTTTATCTTGTACCAACATTGTTCTCAGATCATGACATAGCATTCACTCTTTCAGTACTCACTGCTATCGAGTAGAAAGATATTCATAGCTGACTTTGCAGCTGGTTTTCAGAGACTTAAACCCAGAGAAGTGTCATCTTTGGGTTATCAGCACAACTCCGCTTATCCTATGTCATAATAAGATCTATTGAATCAGTTAAGAGTCTAAAGATAAGTGACTAGATTTTGTTATCTTGCCTGATAGACTTGGATCCACTAAAAATGAAAAGGGCTATTAGAGAGAAAAGAAATGTAGTGTTAGCCTAAAAGCTGGCTGGCATTTTTTAGTCACTACAGTTAGCCTCCTCTAGTCTCCAGCTACCTTAAATGCAGACACATGATCTTGTAAGTCAGCATGGTCTTGAAAGTCATCAAAAAGTGTGAGACTAAGATAAGAGAGAGAGTTTATACACACGTGGAGGCAAGACTTGAGGGAGAATGGAGTAGACCCTGTTGGCAAGACCCTGCTGATGGTGTTAGAGAGAATGCAGTGTTGCTGTGGAGAAACAGTGGCAAGGTGTGGGCAGAGGAGTCCTGAGATAAAGGCCACAATTAAATGAAATGTGTTTACTGTTATTCCTGGATGCTTGAAGGACAAGCTAACTTATGACTTGCTGGATGCTTGCTTGCTTGGAAGCAATCTTTGCTGTATGATTTGGATTTGATAGGATTGGAGGCAATCCTTGCTGCATGATTTGACTGCTGAACTGAAACAAACCAGAGCCTAGACTAATTGTGGACTTGTGCCTGGAATTGTTTTGGGTGACAGTCTTTGCTTACCCCACTTTACAACTTCCTTCCCTAATAAACCCTGTTGGTAGTACCAAAAGTGTGAGTCCGTGAGTCAGTAATGAATAAAGTAACCTCCTGTTGTTGGTGTGATTCTAGAGGCACCATGGACCCGAGCTATGGGCTCTTTATCGGCTTTCTACTCTGGGACAGTGAGGGACTGTGCTATTCTCACTCCCTCTGGTTCTTTAGAGAGATGCACATGGCCCTGTGTCCCCATGAATCATGTGTCCCCACGAATCATTTTCTCCTATTTAGATAAGGAGAATTACAAAAGAAATCAGCTAATACCCTGACATATTTTTCCAAACACAATAAGAAATATTTATAGTCTCGATGCAACTAAAACATAAACAAAACCATCTACTTACTGAGCTATATCTAAAAAACAATTTATTTTAGACTCTAAACTGCATGTTTTAACATGACAAAGTGAATATATATAGCTATGGCTTGCAAAAGACTTATTTTCCAAGGATTTCAAATAACATGCAAGATAATTAATTACCCCAGTCTCTAATTTAAATAAACAAGTAGTAATATAATATAACAAGCAAGTGCCATAATAAGTATTCACTTCTTCTGTTTCCATAGCCAACTTAAATATTTCAGCCAGCTACTAATAAACTCCTTGAATTTGTGCCTACTTGTTAAGAGTCCCACTCCCTTATTGTTTATGCTGTTTTAATCATTCCAATACAAAAAAGAACTCACAGTAATAAACCACTGAAGTCTCAAGATCCAACCATTCAGAAAACTAACAGCAGGTTAGAAAAAATAAAAATCTAAGTAGAAACAGGCAAATTGATCCAAATATATATAAAGGTGAGGATGGGGTAAAAGACTGATGGGGAAGGAAGACAAGAGAAAGATAAAAGGCCATGGAAGGAAAAAATAATTTTACCTCTTTAAGCCTCTATTTTTGAGAGCCTAAGAGGTCCTAAGAACAGTTTTTCCTAGTCTTATACCAAACACCACCACATATCTGTTTGTTTGCCATGTGGTGGTTTGTTTGCTACTGTGTTGCCGGAAGATATGCTACCAGTATTTCAAACACCAGCAGGGTAAACCATGTTGGCATAGTTCACAGAGAGCAGGATTCACTATTCACTTCTAAAATAAACTGCCCTGAAAAATGCTCTAAATAGCAGCAGAATCTTGTTAGGTACAATCTTGGAAAAAGACTATCCGCAGATTAAAGAGAAACTCATTGCCAAAAATTGGAACCAACTCACACCTAACCCTTCAGCAAGTTTCTGGGAGTTTGTAAAAAGAGGAGAGTGTCCTTATTTCTCCAACAGAACTGAAAGTACTAGAGTTATTTCCTCAAAGTACAGTGTACTTTAATGTCTAGGATAAAATAAAACTTTCGGTCAATGAAGTAACTTCACTTGCTGATGCAGCATGAATCATTGGATAAACAGCTATAAACATCCATGAATAATTTTAATATGGAACATTAGAAAAGAACTGATCTGGAAAAACTTGGAATTGTCAAAACTATAAAGATTACTATCACAGACAACAGCAGACTGAAATGAACTGATATTGGTAACTTTGGGATTGAAGCACAGCTCCTTACCACTATGCCACCAGAGCTCCCTCGATATTGGTAACTTTGAATCAATCATATAATCTACTAGACAAGAAATGACCACTGAAGAGGACAAGTGTTATATTCATTGTTAAAAAGAACATTTCAATATCTGTCCTGAAGTATAATGCTGTAATGACAGAATAATACCCATAGGCATATAAGGAGGCCTGATTAATATAACTAGTATTCAAGTATATGCACTAACCACTAAAATAATAAATTCAAAAACATTAAGAATGTTGACCAACTTCGAAGGTATAGGTATGTATAGGTAGATATACATATGTCCTCAAACCCAATGTAGGGTCGTTACAAGTCAGAATCAATATGATAGCAGTTGGTTTGCTTTTTGGTTTATTTTACTCTGTTGTTGTCGTTATGTGCTATTGAGTCGCATGCGACTCATAGCAACCCTATGTTCAAGAGCCCTAAACCCTGCTCTATTCTGTGCCAAGCTCATTGTCTCCAACACACCTACTCCTAATACCCAAATCACTGAATCAACCCATCTCATCGAGGGTCTTCCTCTCCTGTGCCATCCCTCCTCTCTCCCAAACCTGATGTCCCTCTCCAAGGATTGGTCTCTCCTTGCAACATGCCCAGAGTATGCCAGACAAAGCTTCAGAATCCTTAACTCCAAGGAGCAGCCCAGTTTGACCCTCAAAGACAAACCTGTTCGTTCTCCTAGCAGTCCATGGTATATTCAAGACTCTTCTCCAGCACCACAGCTCAAAGTCATCAATTTTCTTTCTGTCATCCCTAGTCACTGACTGTTCAGCTCTCTGATGCATAGCACACAATTGTGAAAACTATAGCCCAGATCAGGCGCACCTTAGTCTCCAGACTGACACTGTCGTTCTTCAGTACTCTGGAGAGGTCCTGGATAGAAGACTTTCCTAATGCAATTCATCTGTTGATACCAAGAGTGTTGACTGTGAAGCCACACAAACCAAAACTGTTAATTATCTCAATCTCTCTCCCTGATTCCTTTCTGGCATCTCACAGCCCATATGGTTGTTTGCTGACCTTGAACATTACAACTCTGGTGAATTCCCCTATTAGATTTGTCCCCTCTGACAACTAGAAATGAGGCTCAACACTGGGTAAACCTGTTTGGATTCTGGAAACAAAATATCCCCATTTGAGTGTGTTATCTTGGCCTACTTAACAAACAACTTGAAAACTCGTGTGACCAAATAAAGACTGTGAGCAGGTTTAGGCAGACATGCAAGTTGATCTGCAATTTAGTTTATATGAGTTAGCTGATTCAATAGTACCTGAGTGGCACTGGGTGGCAGGCAGAGATGCACCTTAGAGTGTGGTGGGCTCCTATCATTTAATCACAGAATTATGTAAAATCAGAGCAAAGCCCTGCCATCCTTTGCAGATAACTATTCTCCATTTGAGAGCAGCTTTCGGCTTGCTACTAAGCCTTGGTAATAACTAAACAAACACCTAACTAGGGGGCACTAAGTCTGTAAACAGTCAGAGCCTTCCATCATAAACTATGTATTCTCAACAAAAATAAAAGGAGTGCACAAAGTTTAACAGGATAGCAAGTAATAAACCACAGAAAGGATGGGGTGAGATAGGAACTCTTATACATTACTGGTGGGATTGTAAAATGGTACAACCACTCTGGAAGGCAGTTTGACGCTTCCTCAAAAAGCTGAACACAGAAACTCCATATGACCCAGCTATTCCACTGCTTGGAATATCCCCCAAGAAAATGAGGACTGTAGCTCATATGGAGACTTGTGCACCAAAGTTCATAGCAGCATTATTCACCATCACAAGAACATGGAAATAGCCCAGACATCCAACCACAAATGAATGGACTAAAAAAAGTGTGGTACATGCACACAATGGACTACAATGCAGCACATAGAGGCAATGATTTTGTAAATACTAGCTAACTTATGAGGGACTGGAGAGCATTATGCTGAATGAACTAATTCAATCCAATAAGGACAAATCCTGTATAAAACCATTACTGCAGAATGAGTAGAGGATCCAAGGTGGGGTGGAAGTAAAGGGGTGAGGATGGACTGGGGAAGTTGTTAAACATATGGTCACACAATTTGATGGGGCAGTGAAGGAAATGGGAAAGATCTTGTGTGAAAAACAATGTATAAAAATTTTGTAACTAAATCAGTATAAAATATATATTTTTTAAAAAAGGGATGCGCAGACAAAACTCTAGAATTGGAGGAAAAAACCCAAAAACAAAAGAACAAGTCAGTAAAATTAGAACCATAAAAGTCACAATGTGAAATCCTGAATATTAACATTAAAATTTCAGAAATAGCTTATTAGCAGGACAAAACAGAAAATGTGAACCAATGGAACACCAATCTGTCAAGAATAATTTGTTATAGGCACAATGGGGGAAAATGTAATGAAAACAGTATCAAGAAGAATAGTGTATATGATAGAGATTCTAGAACAGGTGGAGATCACAAAAAGCAGAAAGAAAGAAAACTGCTGATGATTTTCTAGAAGAAACTTTCCCTACCGTAATGAAAGATAAAATGATAGCATTCAAATATTCAAAAACCCATAGTAAAATAAAATACCCCCAACGAAAATCACCAAGACATACAATAATCAAACTTCCTAAAAATCAAAGCCCTAGAGAGAATAATGAAAGAATCCTGGGACAAATTTCCAAGAATTATGAAAAAAGTCATTCAAGAAGCTAATGAATCTGAAACAGGATAGAACTCCACAAAGAAAACAAGACGCATCATAATTCAATTTCTCATATTAAAGACAAAGAATACTCAAAATAGCTCCAGACAATCAAAGCGTTACCTACGAGGAAGACTTAATAAGGCTAAGCGCTAATTTCTCAGCAGAAACCATGCTTGCAAAATGGTAAAACAACGGCACATATATAACTGAGAGAGAAAAAAAAAACTTGTCACCTAAGGGTTATATTGTTGTTGTTGCTGTTGTTATGAGCCGTCGAGTCGCCTGCGACTCATAGCGACCCTATGTACAACAGCTCTAAACTCCGCTCTGTCCTGTGCCAATCGCACTGTCTCCGACACTCCCATCCCAATTATCCCAGTCACTGAATCAATCCACCTCATAGAGGG
>NW_006399900.1:3495002-3517240 GCF_000299155.1 Elephantulus edwardii
TTTTCAGAGGCCTGCTATTTCAGAAGTGGACGGCCAATCCTTCTTCCTAGTCTGTCTTTATGTGAATGTTCAGATTTAGAGAAGTATCAGACAGACCAGCAAGTTAAAGGTATATCCCTTATTGCGGAGTTAACTTTAGTGTCAAGTGTTGTCCCTGCCTTTCTCACACGCATCAATTGTCCCTGAAATATGATAGCAATCTTAGAATATTTAAAGATAAGCAGAAACTAAGGTAATTTGTAAAAATTGTGTCAATCTTATAAGAAATACAAAACAGAGTTTTTTCAGGGCAAGAACCAACAGCAGCACAGAATTTTGAAAAGTAAAATAAACTCCTAAGACCACAAATATGGAACGAGAGACTTCAGTCAATAAATAAGAATTACTAGACATAGAAAGAGGGACTATATAGAGCTGTTAACAGAACTTCCAAATGGAAAAGAAGTCAAGATGGTTTCAAAATAAAGGGAGATTTTCGATTATAAGGATATAATAGCAATTTAGCAGATAAAAATAAATTAGTAAATGCCATCAAAAATGAAAGGGAAAAATCATATAGTACTAAGTCCCACCAGGTTAACGGTACAATTTCAATGAAAAACCTATATAGTATGTGATTTATATTTCTTTTATATATTTGTTTTGCCCAAGTGATTGTTATTTACTTGATGGAAAATAAAATCCAAAGAATTGAGAAAAAAAAAAGTATCAGCCAACAAACAATAAAGTAAAAGTAATAAACGAAATGATAGAAGAAAAGCCATAACAAAATTAACTCAATACAAAAAATATACAAAGAAATCAGAAGGATTTTAGAAAAAGGCACAGAAAATGACAGCAATAAAATACAGTGTCTCAAAGTGTCTTTAAAATACTAAAGAAAATTGGAATATGTGAGAGATGATGTACAAAAAACACTTAATGACTGGATATGGATGATAGGTCCATGAAGCTTTCTATAATGGTCTGTTTTACATATATTTTAAAAATTCAAAGTATTTTTTTAATAGTATGTCAATGTTGGAGAAAAGAAAAAGTAACCTTGATAGTGGGTTTTCCCCCAAGAAAACAACTATGCACTTTTATTCTACAAAGTTGTCAAAATTTAAAATTAGTTAAGACTCTATACTCCAAATGTATCACTCTTTGCTATCAAATAGGAAGCGACTAATAGCTACCTTCCAGCACATTGTTAGAAGCTGTAAATCGCACAGTGGGAAAATGTCCATCTTTCCCCAAAGAGCAGCTGTTGGATTCAAACTGGCTGCCTTTTAGGTGGCAGCACAACTCCCTATCACTAGGCCACCTGAGCTCCAATGTATAAGATACTATTAAAGCTCAAAAATCAAAACATTACAACTGACCACTTAGTAAGAGCAAAAATTCTCTATAATTGACTACAAAAATAAAAAAGACCCTCATCTCCTTTCTGCTTTAACCCATAATATTCTATTACATCAAGAGTTTTACCAAGTGTATGAAATTTTCTAAGTTCAGAGAACAAAGCATATCTTCCTCTCAAAAGTATATTTCTAGTGGTGTGAACCAACAGTACCAGCATTCAAGCTAAGTCTAGCTCTCAAGCACCCCATGCACAAAAGACCAAAGACCCAGGGAAGGTAGGACAGAACAAAGAAGTTACCAGGGAGGAATTCTGCCAGCCGAGAGCTTGCCCTTCTGTCCTTCACACAGAAGACGATTAGCAACGGCGACTGGGTTTTTAATTCCTGTAAAATAAAATCAGAAGAAAATAAGAAAAATGCCTTCATGTCCCCCACTCTGATTTGTTACTGTTGCTATAAATCAAATTTAAAATAGCTTGTAAAATTCTTTTCCAAAAATCAAATGGTTAACGTAACAGAAATTTACTAACAATTTAGGGAGCTAGAATCCCAAATTCACAGTGCTACTTAGAAGGGAAGGTACTGTCTCTCACTTCTGGGGAAAATTCCTTGTTTTCTTCCATATATAGAGGCCCAGAATTCCTTGGAGATATTCATGTGCCCTGAGCTTCCCTGTTCTGTTCTCCATGACCTCCCTAGCCCATATACCTAAATCCAAAAAGATAGACTCCATTCCTGGTGATTCTTTCTCAATGATACTGAATCCCTCTTCTTGATTCAATTTCCTCCCTTTTTAGATAAGCCACACTCTAGAGAAACACTCTTACTTCACCTCAGAGCTCAGTTGGGATTCAGAATGTTGCATTCTACCCTTATCAGATCGTGGGAAATCATCATAAAACTTCCACATCACATACATGAATTTTGGGGAACTATACAATCCAAACCATGACAAAGCTCAGATACCTCTCTACTAGTTCTTAAAGGATAATTTCTGCATATGATGGTTCCATATTGTAATTTATAACTGCAAAACTGTTAAGTCTGGGCAAAGGGGGCCAAAGAAAAGAATGAAAAATTCAGAACTCAAACACTGACAGCCTTGCCTGCTCCTGATAAGAAGAGCAAATGGCATTGCCTGCCTGGCTGAGCTAGCAGGATCATAAATCAGAGTGGAATGTCCCTCCCTAAAGACTCTGTTATAAAAATCCTCCCCAATAAGCTCACAGTGTGACTTCCCCATTCTGCATCCTCACAATAAGGAACTTCACCTGGGAGCTCCCCTATCTCCTCATCCCCCTTTAATAAAGCTGCATTAAGCTTTCTCTTGTTCTCTCTGATTTCTTCCTTAAGTTCATTAACTTAACACAAACTAATTTATCAATTCAAATCTATAAAATGTCAAAAGTTCAAAAAATAATTCTAAGTTTATTCTTATATTCATAAGAACGAGAAAAGCTTGAAAGAGAATGATAAAGAAAGACCTACCCCATATATTATTAAAGCAATTCTAATTAAGGGTATGTCTTGGAAAGGGTGAAACCAAGTTTCTCCTTGGAGGCAAGGATTTTGAAGCTCTGTCTCAGATACTATGGGCACATGGACAGGAGAGATAGGTCCTTAAAGAAGGACATCATGCTCAGAAGGGTGGAGGGACAGTGCAGGAGAGGAAGACCCTAGATGAGACAAATTGATACAGTAACTAGGGCAATGAGAGTAGGTGTGTCAGAATCCGTGAAATTGGCTCAAGGCAGGCTTCAGAGCTGCTATACATAGGCTCGCTGAGTAACAGGTGAGCCGATGGATGGCACATAACAACAATAATTAAAAGAGTGTAATTTGAGTACAAAACAAATTAATGAAATGCAATCATGGGAAATTTGAGAAATGGGTATGTGAATTTAGTTATTTAACGTATAATGCCATTCCAAAACACTAGGAAATGCTAAATTATATAAGAAAGGAAGGAATAACAGAGTGGAAATCTTAAGAGTCAGTCTATTTCCTGTGTGTGGCAATCATCATTCGATTGGGTTTTTCTGACAAGATGGTAAACCACTCAGCTAGCAGCCTACACTTTCTACCATGAAGACACTTGAAAACAAAAATAACAGATGTGGATGATAAATCCTGGAACCCTAAATTACAAAGGAAATTATAAAAAAATTCAAACACTGAATAAAGAAAGAAATTGAATGAAAACACCAAATAAAGAAACAGGCTGAGTGGGGACTTTTTAATCAACCTGATACAGTAGTCATTTTTAACTTTTTCAAACAGGTTTCTTATCAACATGAAAACCTAGGGCCACAACAGTGTCTGCACTAGCCAGCTGCTGGCTGATGACAAGAGGACAGCAGCAGTATCCACACAATCCAGGTACACACACACACACACACTTTCTGCAGCTTAAGAAAAGTAAAGGCTAGCTCCAGCTACACTTGAGGGACAACAGACTACAACCAACATCAAACCAGTCAGCCTTCAACTGTTATATAGACAACAAACAAAGAACTAAACACACACCTCCATCCTCTAGTACACCAACTGCATTACAGTAAGAAACCTGGGTAGCCAAACTCAGGTTGGTCTAAGTAAACTCCGGTTGGCTTCTAAGTAAAAGCTGACAGTTCCTTTCAATCTATTTTCGACAAGGTTGTGGAGAAACCAGACCTTTCATCCATCACTTTGAAACTGTGCACTCACTGTGGAAAGCATTTGGAAGTTCTTCAAAATGTTAAAGAATTACGATATGATCCTACAATTTCCCTTCTCCAGATATACGTAAGAGAAAGGAAAGTGGGAACTCAGATACTTTTAGTACAATGTTTACAGCAGCATTCTTCACAATAAAGAAGAGGTAGAAATCACTAAAGAGTCCGTGAAGAAATTAATAAATACAACATGGTATGGACAAGTTAATAAAATATCATTCTGCAATAAGGCTTGAAATGTTGTATTAAGAGAAACAAGTGAGATGCAGAAGGGCAATATTATATGATCTCGTATTAATGAAACATTCCAGGGGATCAGCCAGTGCTGCAAGGGGAGTTTTTCTTTTGAGAAATAAAGCATTAGGAAACACAGAGGGTGATATGTGCACAAAATTGTGTGATTAATGACACCAGGTTATACATCTGAAAATGGTTAAAATGGCAAATATTATGTTGTTTACATCTTGTTGTTTTGCTATCATGTCAGAACCAACCCATAGCTAAGCCTCCAGCAGGTCTTGAGCGACAGGATAATATCCATACACATACAAGGAAGTCCAGTGAATACCACTATCATTCAAATACATGCACAAACAACTAGAGCCAAAGAGGAGGAAATAGAAGATTTTTACCAACTTTTGCAGTCAGAAATTGATCAAACATGCAATCAAGATGCATTAATAATAATGGGGGACTGGAATGCAAAAGTTGGCAACAGGAAAGAAGGATCAGTAGCTGGCATACATGGGCTTGGTGAGAGAAATGAGGCTGGAGCTAGAATGAAAGAGTTCTGCACATTCAATGATTTATTCATTGCAAATACTTTTTATAAGAAACATAAATGCAGGCTATACACATGGATTTCACCGGATGGTATGCATAGGACAACAACCTGCATTATGCAGATGACACAACCCTGCTCGCTGAAACTGAGGAGGAACTGAAGTGCTTGCTGCAGAAGGTCAAGGACTGCAGTCTTCAATATGGAATGAAGCTCAATATCAAGAAAACAAAGATTCTCACCAATGGGCCAATTGGCAGCATCAGTATGGATGGTGAAGCGATGGAGATAGTTAACAGTTTTAGTTTGCTTGGTTCCACCGTCAGCACTCTTGGTAACAGCAGCCAGGAAATCAGGAGACGAATTGCACTGGGAAAGTCAGCTGTGAGGGACCTCTCAAGGGTACTGAAGCACAACGACGTCAGGCTAGAGATTAAGGTGCGCCTGATCCAGGCTATAGTCTTTGCAATTACGTGCTATGCATCGGAGAGTTGGACAGTGAATAGGGATAACAGAAAGAGAATTAATGCCTTTGAGTTGAGGTGCTGGAGAAGAGCTGAATATACCATGGACTGCTAGGAGAACAAACAGGTTTGTCCTGGAGAGGGTGAAGCCAGAATGTTCCCTGGAGTCAAGGATTCTGAAGCTTTGTCTGACATACTTTGGGCATATTGCAAGGAGGGACTGGTCCTTGGAGAAGGACATCATGTTTGGGAGAGTGGAGAGACAGCGCAGGAGAGGAAGACCCTCAATGAGATGGATCGATTCTGTGAGTGGAGTGGTGGGAATGAGTGTGTTTGAGACAGCGAGGTTGGCACAGGATAGAACAGCGTTTAGGGCTCTTGTACATAGGGTCGCTATGAGTCGCAAACGACTCGACAAATAACAACAACAACAATCTCACAGGAGGAGCCTGCCCATCCTTCTTAGATCTTACTACAATTTTTTCTTTTAAAAGTGCACAACAAAACTATGTCTCTATTATATCGAGCTTCAGAAAAGTACGGACCACCAGAAGCAAGGTTCTCAGCTAGTCATTTATTTTTCCCTTACTTCTCTACCCCAAAGTTAAACACATTACTTACTTAGTGTGACTACTGACTATAAATTGGCATATTTTCCATGAATTTCTGGTCCCAAAGCACACATTCTTTCTCACTAAAGCTGTAACTATAATTCTGATAAAGGGGCTCTAGAAATTGGAAATTAAAAGGGGGAAAAGGACAAAAATGAAGAACCTGAACCTGAAGTAAGCCCCCAAAAGTCTGTGACTCTCAGACTCGCATTGAAGAACCTAGTTGGAAGGCTCAGTAGTGTCAGAGATTGAAGAAGAAACAATGAATTGGTACGGCAAGGATTTGAGAGTTTTCTCCTTCTCAATGGCTCATAAAAATTTGATTAGCACAGGCTTTGTACTAACAGGCCACCAGAGCTCCCTTGATAATCACTGAAAAGCAATTTATACTGACTGATCTCTGATTATTCTCCTAAACTGTAGAGATCTATTTGCTGATTTTGCACAGGATAAATATCAAAGTTTGACACTAGCAACCAGAAAACAATTTTTAACTTTTCACTGGCTAGACAAATCGCTGGCTTTCTTTCACTGTCTATGACTGGCTAACCATCTTTAATTAAACATTTAAACTGAAATGTGAAGTTAGAATGTGAACTGAAAATGAAAATTCACCTTTGTAAGAAACATCAATAATTCAATTCTTTACTTTTTTTTTTTAACCACAGTGCAAAAAATATACAACATTTTGCTCCCAAATATCATCATCATCTTTTGGATAGACATTACATTATGGTAAGGGACCTTGGTGGCCTAACAATAAGCAGGAGGCTGCTAAATGCAGGGTGGCAATTCCTTTCAAGATTACAGCCTAGAAAAGCAGGTCTAGTCTTGTCACATGAGGTCATTTTCATTTGAAAACAGACTTGATGGCATTTAACAACAACTTTATACAAATATACAGATAAATGCCCTAAAATCTATTTTTTTTTAATCTCCAGGAAACAAAGGATGGGAAGGAAAGATATGGAAAAGGAAGGAAGAGTAAAATTTCCTTCAATCATATGAGTCTATTTGAGGTTTTTTGCACACTTCAAATTTTTAAAAAATCACGTAATATGCTAACTCAAGTCTTAAGCATCTGTAACTTGAGAAGAGGATGGAGGAGAATAACCAAATTCAGACCAAAGATTTGGCCAATGGCTACTTCACTTTCAAATTACTCACAGCTAAACTTTCATGTTTTAAATTCAGAAAAAGGAGAAAAACATTTTTTCAACATTCATCCATACAAGAATGGTGTCAGAGATGGAACTGCATCTTTAGAAAAAAATCAGAAGCTAATTTTTTTACATTTCTAAGTGCCCACATACCACTCAGTGCTCCAACTGCTCCAAAATGCAAAGATTTTCCATCCATTATGCTGGCATCACATTCCACCTTACCCAAAAGATTGAGATTAGATCCCATTCCTGCATTTGTAAAAGGAGAATCCTAAAAGACAAAATTTTAAATATCATTTGTTGTAAGAAAGGAAATATGCATGAGAATGACTGAAACACAATGTGAATGAAAAATAGGGTAAAACACAATGTATATAAACTTTGTAAGCAAAGCAACTAAAAAAATAATGTAAAATAGAATGTATAAGAATGATTATATGAAACATAATGTAAATGAACGATGGTATCAAACACAATATATATGAATGAAACATAATGTAAAGTCATTATTATATGAAAACCAATAAAAAATATTTAAAAAAAGAAAAGGCATATGTGTAAAAATGAAAGTTTAATAGTGGTTATTACATGGATTGGGAAGGAAAACGAGTAAGTAGATTAATAGTGACAGAAAAATCACATTAATTATGAGTATGGCTATAAAATCAACTGATGTCAGTCTATGTAGGTGTAAAAAGCAGGAAAAAATTTATATGACAGATATAATAACAAGTAACTGCTCAAACTGCTTATATAATCAAAAACTTCACAGGGGGTTGGTTTAGAGGATTAGGGTCATGGTTTCATGAAGCTTCCCAGTTAAATGGCTAATATGTTTAGTGTTTCTGTACTAATTCCTACTTTGTTGCATATTGCCCAGGGTCTTAAAAGTTACCAAGCAACCACTCAAGACAAAATAACTGATTTCTATTCATTTATGGCAAAAAAGTCAGGCACTGAAGGAGAAAATGAAATGGAGCTATTTCCTCCATGAGCAACTGTCCCCCCTCATGAGACAAGAACTGAAAATTAACCAGATATCACTACTGAACATTTTGATCAAAAAATCTTGATCAAAAGGTGAAAAATTAAGGACAGGATTTCAAAGTCTCCCCAGACTCCAAATTGTCTAACGTCAGGAAAACTGGATGAATTCCTCAATTTAATGTCATGCAATATTCTTTAAACTTTACACTATAAAAACCTTCTTTAATCTTTATAAAATCTAATAATTTTTATTGCTGTTAGGTGCCTAGCTTAATTAGTAAAAATACCCAACCTGAGCATTATATACTCATTATAGAACTGTTTGGATCAAAGTAATAAGAGCCACTCAAAAGACTAGATAGGAAAGCCTGGAGTCTATACGTTACTGTTGTGTCATTGTTGTTAAGTGCTGTCCAGCTGAGTACAACCCTATGAACAACAACTGTTCATAGAAGTCTGTCCTATACTGAGCCATCTCCACAATCTCTGACACATCTGAGCCCGGATCTTCCTCTCATCGACCCTCAATCTGCCCAAGCATGATGTCCTTCCCCAAACAGGAAACTTTCCTAACAACATGCCCAAAGTATATGAAACAAAGTTTACTATCTTTGCCTCCAATGAGCACTCTGGCTGCATCTTCTCCAAGACATATCTGTTTGTTTTGGAAATCCATGGGATATTCAATACTCCTCAATATCACAGTTTAAAGGCATCAATTCTTTGAGAATTATTCAATTACTATCAGTTATTCAAGAATCTGGAGGACTCTGCAGAAGAATGTGGCTTCACTACTGGAGAAAGATTTATCAATAATCTTCATTATGCAAATGACACAACCTTGAAGCTGAAATTGAGTCAGATTTGAAGCATTTGATACACAAGATGAAACACCACAGCCTTTAACATGGATTGTATTTCAAAGGCAAGAAAACAAAAATTCTCACCACTAAACATCATGATAGACAAAAACTGAAATTGTCCACAACTTCATCTTACTTGGATCCACAGTCAATGAACTTGCTAACAGCAGTCAAGATATCAGGAGACATACTGCACTGGGAAAGTCTGCAGTAAGGGATGTCTCCAAATTTTTGAGGAGCAATAATATTAGTTTAATATAATATTAGTAAAAAAAGATTAATACATTAAAACAACTGGATTTCTATACACTATCAAATTATGCTCATGCAAAACCTAAACACAGACTAAGAAGCAGTTGAATAATTTAAAAATCAGGAAACATTTGTGTCAGAATTGTTTTCTTTTCCACATCTATTTAATCTGTATGCTGAGCAAATCATTCCAGAAACTAGACTCTATAAAAGAGAATGTGGCATCAGGCTTGGCGTAACAATCTGGCATCAGGTTTGGAGTAACAATCATCAATAATTTGCATTATGCAGTTAGCACAATTGGTTGTTGAAAATAATGAGAGTTTGAAATAGTTGTTGTTGAAGATCAATTAATACAGCCTTCCATATGGATTGCATTTCACTAACAAAAGAAAAATTCTCACCACTGAACCAACAGCCAACATCATAATATCCATCTATTAGGATGGACTGAAAGTTATCAATGATTTCCTTTTACTTGGATCCAAAATCAGCATCCACAGAAGCAGCAGTCAAGACATCATAATACATGTTGTATTAGGACAATCTGCTGTGAAGGGCCTCTCCAAGTCTAAAGAGCAAGAATGTCAGTTTAAAAACTAAAGTATGCCTGATCCAAGCCATGGTCTTTTCAAATGTTTCCTATACATCTCAAAGTTGGACAATGAATAAGGATGACAGAAGAATAAATCCTTTGAATTGTGGTGTTGTAGTTAGTGGGGTACTGAAAGTCCTATAGAGTGTCAAAAGAATAAACAAGCCTGTCTTAGAGGAAATGTAATGAGAATGCTCCTTAGATTTAAGGATGGTGAAATTTCATCTCACATGCTTTGGGCATGTAGGTAGATGTCGGTCCTTGGAAAAAGAAATCATGCTGGGAATGGCAGAGGGTTAGAGAAAAAGAAGAAGATTCACGCACTCCTCCCAAAAAGATGAACAGACACAATGACCGTACCAATGGGCTCAAGAGTATCAGAGATGATAGGATGAAGCAGGATAGAGCAAAGTTCACATCTTCTGTTCACTGGGTTGCTTTGAGTAAAAGCTGACTCAATGGCACCTAACAAGAACAGCAAACAACAAGGAGCACAATAGCTGAACTTCTTCAAAGACAAGATTTGTTTGGACTTTTTTTTGGGGGGGGGCAGTCTGTTATTTTCAATCTTTGTCATCAATACCACAATTCAAAGGCACTGATTCTTCTCTTGTCTTCCTCATTCCTTGTCAACATTAAGCAGTCCCGGTGGCACAGCGTGTAGATGGATGCACTACTAATCTAAAGCCCTCACCTCCCTGGCAGTTCAATCCACAAGTGGGTGTGTGCGGGAAAGATGGGCAAAATCCTCCTGTGCCATTTACAGCCCCGGAAACCCAATGTGGGGTCAGCCGTGAGTAAACTGCAACAGAATAGCAATGACTTCTTGGGTTTTTGTGGATTGTTGTTTCATTTTAGTGGTGTTTTGTTTGGGTTTGGTTTTTGGGTTTTGGGGTTTTTTTTTTCTTTTTTTTAGCTATTCAATGTCATCCATAATTTATTATAATCCACATATTTGAAAGCTTTTGCATACTCAATAAAATATAAGTAACCGCCTTTCAGTGTACTGTGCTTTCAGATAAAATATATCTGATATCAGCAATAATGACCTTATTTCAACAGGTTTTTTGAGTGCAGCTTGAATTTCTGGCAATTCCTGGTCAATGTGTTGCACCAGGCATTTTTAAATAATTTTCAGCAAGATTTTACTGGCATGTGCTATTGAAAATATTGTGTAATGATCTCCGATGATGTAACTGCTCTATCTTTGGGTTCCCCAGAAGTTTTACTGCATCTTTTTCCTTTAGAATTGTTACTATCTTTCTACAGTTTTTTTCTATTTCCCTCCCTATAAAGCAAAGGTATGCTCTTGCCTTACAGCTATGTATTCCTATGTGGAAAATCAAGGTGTCCATAATATAAAGTGCAACCTAATATCCAATTCCTGGACCTTTTGCTTACACATATGGAGTCTCACTAGTTTTAGAACGATAGGCCAATGTACCTTATACCACTGTGGTATCGTACCTAATCTACACCAATCCATTAGTACAGAGACACTGATAAAGAAATGCTTTAGAAATGTATTGCCACTATGGGAAGAATGGCTGTTAATAATACTAATTACAGTTACCATCATTATAATTGGCCAATATTTTCACCCAGAGACCAATAAAAACAGCTTATGTATATTACTGAAACTTACTGTCAAGAGTTTGGGGTTTTTTTACCCTTACTCTGAAGGTGCCTTAACAGCAAATTAGGTCGTCTAATGTAATCCTATTCCTAAGAGGATCTCTGAAGACCGAGTGCTACAATAAAGTTTGGTGAGAAAATTAAATTAGACCATGCCCAGCTGTGAAATAGTTAAGTGCTTTAAATATTCTTCCCTTTATGCAAGCCAAGTTATGTAATCTCCATAATATTGGTTGTGGATGAAGCTTCCTCCAAATTCTGAGCAACATTCTTCATATATTCCAACTTCTTAAATTATTTGCTCAGTAGACTGAATAAATATGGAGAAAGGATACGCTGACACTTCAATTTTCTGATTTTAAACCATGGAATATCTCCTTGTTCTGTTTGAACAAATGCCTCTTGGTACACATAGAGGTTTCACACTCACACTATGAAGTGTCCTGAATTCTTATTCTTTGAAGCATTATCTATAATTTGTTATGATGCATACACTCAACACTTTTGAATAGTCAATAAAACAAAAATAAACATCTTTCTCGTATTCTCAGCTTTTTAACCAAGATTACATTAGCAATGACACCTCTCATTCCATGACCTCTCCTGAACTCAGCTTGAATTTCTGAAAATTCAAATATCAATAATTTTCAGTTATTTCCACACTCTTTTGGATTACCAGAGCTGCATCTATTTATGTAATACCTCAGCTGGCATTTTATAAATTTCTGAGACCTTTTTTTTTGCCAGTGCCTTCAACATAGCTCGGACTTAAGCACCCCTGGTTCTTGATCGTATGCTACATCCTGAAATGGTTCAGCATTAAATAATCTCTTTTTGGTACTGTAACTATATTATGTTTCATCTTCTTTCAATGTTTCCTGCATTATTAAATATTTTTCCCCAAGTATCCTTCAGTATTGCAGCTCAGACTTGAATCTGTTCTTCAGTTCTTTGAGCTCGAGAAATGCTGAACATGAGCATGTTTTTCCCTTCTGGTTTACGAATGCCAGCTCCCTCCCATCTTTCATTATAATACTTTGCTATGTCTTCTGAGCTGCCCTTTGAAATATTCTGTTCAGCTCTCTTACAAAAATTTTCTGTTCGGCAATTCTTCTCTTCATTTCAACTTCTATCTGACATCCATTTCAGGCTTTTCTCTTTCTTCTTGGATAATGTCTTTGCTATCATCCCACAACTCATCTGAGCATTGCTCAGTAGTGTTCAATGTATCAAATCTATTCTTGAGCTGTTTTTTTGTAATTCCAGAGCTCTGCCGGCATAGTTCATAGAGAGTTAAACTGCTCACCCAAAGGCCGTTCCTCTATGGTAGTTCAAATCCACCAACAGATACCCAGAAAAAAGATGGCAATCTCCCCCGTGATGTGTACAGCCTCAGAAATGCAGTGGAAGGTCAGCTACAATTCAGTTTTGACTCAATGAGTTGAGAATAAACAAACAGAAAAGATATTTCTCTGATAAACAGTTCCAAATACATATATTCTTTCCTCAAAAGTATAGAACATAACTCTCCACTCCTTCAATGTGTGCTGTACATATGAATTAAAAGAAACAAAACAAACAAACAAAAAAACACCCAGTCTATTTAGGAGAAAAAAAGAATTCATTTCACAATTTTAAAATCTGATATACACTACCCATGCTTCGTGAAGTAAGGTAACATAAATAGTGATTATTCAGGCTGACGATATGTTCCTTTCACCTTATGTGAAGCACTTTACCTCTACGCTAAAGTGTTTCTTCTCAAAACTCAACACCCCATTTTAATTACAAAAAACCAGACAAGTCTCAATTGAGGAAAAGTCTACAAAACACCTACATCATCAAAACCAAGGCAAGCTAAGAAACTGCCCAAGTCAAGTGGTGTCTAAAGAGACGTGATGGGTAAAGGTAATACGGTGCCATGGATGGAAGGGTGAAGGAACATCAGGTCAAAGTAAGGAGATCTGAATATAGCATAACATTCAAAACCTAGCTGCCACTGAGTTGATCTAACTCATGACAGTGTTATGTATACTGAGTGTCACAAAATCCCATCAGGTTTTCTTGGCCATAATCTCTACAGAAGCAGATCATCAGGCCTGTTTAGCACTGTGCCACCTTGCAGGCTCACACCAGTAAGGGGACAAGAACAATTTACACCACACATAAAATCAAATACAGATGTCTGTTAATAATGTAGTCATAAACATACTGGTTAAATCGTAACAAAAGTAATACATAATGTTGGTTTAATCAACTCCCAGCCATCTAGGGGAGCTTTCTGGCTCCTATTGATGTTAGGCATTTCTGTTCACAAGATCTTAGAATCTGCTTTCCAAGAGTACAACGGGAAGACTTCTGGATTCTGTAATTACAGGCTTGGGTTCTTGTTCCACTCTACTACTTACTGCTTCAGACTTTGGGAAAGTCACTTTCCCTTGCTGTTTCTCAATCTCCTCATTAAGGTCTCTGCTTCTTTCTACTGCTGCTTCTTTGCTCTGCCTTTTCAACCTGTATGCAGATCATATGAGAGGCAGGACTTTATGAGGACACATGTGGCTCAATAGATGAGAGGCAGAAATAAAGCCTCATGAGGGAAAAAAGGAAAAGTGGAGTCTCTGTGGCCCATCTTCAGAATCCACCACCAGAAAACCTGATCCATCTTCAACCTCTTTCATAGATAAGCACAAGGCCATCAGAAGGAAGATGTAAAAGTACTGCATCAGAGGGCTGTGTTGACAAGTTTGCCAAGTGGAAGTAGAGCGACAAGAACTATGCTACCTGAGCTGCATCCTGACCCGGGACACTGACTTCAGCACCAACTGCATCTGCCAGGTCCTCCAAAGCAAGGTAGAAGTGGGCCAGATCATTGGGTGCACACACTGCAGCTGCTGGGCTGCTCCAGCTCTGAGCCCCGCCACCTGGACCCTAAATGGACTCGACAGACTCAGCCTGTGCACCACCCTCTTAGAAGCTGCACTTGGAGAATCTGATGCAAAACAAAAAGCCTACCTCACTATGGGAGCCCCTGGGAAGCAGAGGCTGTTCAATATTTGTAATAAGTTACAAATAGAACCTATTAAAAAGAAATTTTTTTTTAATTTAGGTTGTTTATTTTTCATTTCAATGAACATCTACAGAGATTTTGGGATTCCATTCATTCATTGTTGTACCCTTCTCCCCGCACAAACCCTCCCCCCTCCCCCCAAGAAATTTTTTTTTAAAAAGGTTAAGATATCAATAAGAGAAAAATGGATCTCATTTCACTTACATGAGAACTCTCTAAACTATCCTTTTTACTGTTTTATAAAGCAAAGACTATTCTGAAGTAAATATGTAACATTATAAATGATTGCATGAACAATATGCTATGTAAACTTTCATTCAAATTACAAAGGAAGGAGTTTATTTTTAAAAAATAAAAGTCAGAGACTGGGGAAAAAATTTATCAAAATATGTATCTGTTAAAAAGACTTGTATCCAGAATATAAAGAATGCATAAAATTCCGTAAGATAACTCAAGTGTTTTTAATTCGACCCATGATTTTAATACAGATTAAAAATAGCATGAGAAAGACTTTCCAACAACATCATTAGTCATTAGGAAAATTACTAAATTAGACATTAGGCAAATTAAAACAATATGACACCACTACAAGATCACTGTGGTTTGGTTCTGTCACCTCAGTTGTGACCCACCACAAGCGCACATATCACACGAGAAGCACTCACTGGGTTTTCCTGACCACAGTCATCATGGGAGCCTGTCCCTAAGTCCTTTTACCACAAAGCCTGCGAGTGTGTTTAAACCACCCCCCTTGAGGTGAGCAACCAAGCACTTGACCACTGTACCACCACAGATCCTTACATACCTACTATTACTGTTGCTCTTATATACCCTCCAGTCAGAAGTGACTCATACCTGACCCTCCAGCAGGTTTTCAGGGGCTGTAAAGCGTACAGGAAGAGACTGTTCATCTCTGTCTCGTAAAGCAGTTGGTGCATTTGAACTGCATGCCTCTGAGTAGACAGCACAGTTCCTTACCATTAAGTCACCAGAGCTCCCTACTAGAATAGCTAAAATTTAAAGACCAACTGCAGCTCTCATCCATTGCTAGTGAGAAGGTAAACGGGGCTGTTTCTCTATAGTTAAGCACACACTTATTGTACTATACTCGTTGCTTCTGACCCATAGTAACCCTGCATACAATTTCCAAGGCTGTAATCTACACAAAGGGAATGCTAGGGGGATGGTCTGTAGGGAATTACGCTGCTAACCCAACGGTAAAGTCTGAGTCTACCAGTGTCCCCACGGTAGAAAGATGTGCAATCTCCTTCCCTGTGATTTTCAGCTTTCAAAAATCCACTGGAGGGTCAGCCATGAATCTCTTCTGATTTGACAGCAATGAAAATCTACACATAAGAAAGAAAACTGTTTTATCTTCCAGCATGTGCATTCAAATCAATACCTTTTAGTTAGCAGTCCAGCACTTACTCACCAAGTCACAAGAGCTCTTTATGCTTAGCATGTTGTTGTATGTGCCACTCAGTCATAAATCCAGGAATTCTATTCCTGACGTAATTATCTATCAGACACAAACACACAAGGACACACAGAGGGAACCTGGGCAAGACGGAAGGGAACACAACTAACTGCTCCCATCCATCCCTGCATAGTTAGCCCATTGAACCATGAACACAAGCAGGCACAGACTGCTATCCCAGAACTGGAGAAGACAGGTGAGGTGGTGGAAAGCTGAGGTGAGCCACAGAATGGGGACGAGGAGCAGGGTCAGTATGAAGGCAAGGTGCTGCTGGATGCAGGCATCCATCCAGAGGACTCGTCCACTGCAATCATTTTGAAAAGGGGATGGCAACACTCTGAACAAAGAACAATAGAAGAAATTACAGTTCCATTATGCAGCAGGTTGGCGAGGGAAATTGGCAAGTCACACACTTGACACACACAGGGAAGCCACGGCACCATGAGTGTGTGTTGCTGAATCTTCCTGAGAGCTGGCTCTAACAGTCTCTAGGGCCTGTGGGAGATAAGCTGCAGATTCTAGCCATCATCAAATGTGAACAAAATTTATCATTAAACCCATTAATACTTTCAGAAACAGCTGGCTCCCTTCAACAAATAGAAAGCCTGGGAGACCCCATTCAGGGCTGCATGTGAGGAAAGGGCATAAAGTGTCCTCAACCTCCAGAGAGATGTGTCACTACTTCCAACCTTGGCCAGAAGAGAAGTCCTGCGTGTGAAATTAGACACAAGAAGGAAAGCCTTGTACCGGTCCAACAAAAGGAAGTGAAGGAATCCACGCCCACGGTGTGACCATCTGGGAAAAGCTTCAGTGAAGTCCAGAGAAGAGAGAGGCACCTTGAAAATGAGTCAAGTCCGGCACCACAGGGGAAATCCAGAGTCTGAAAATGTTCCAAAAGATCTAAAATTCACTGGTGGGGTGGAGGATGGGGAGACACTAGAACCCATAAAGGAGTAGAGAAAAAAGATCAGAAAGAACTTCTGACTTAATGATGAATAAAATCAAAGGATCAGAGTGTCTTTTAGTTAAATTTAGAAGATTAAAAAAAACAAAACCCAACACTCACAAAAACTTCACGCTACCATCAATTCTATTCTTTTCTACCCCTACTACAGGGAGGACAGAGCAGAGCTACCTGATAGTGTTTCAAAGGCTGTAAATCATTTTCGAAGGCAACTGCTTCACCTTTCTCACATAAGGCAGGTGATAACTTCAACCTGCTGAGCTGATGAGTAGCAGCCAAGGGCTTTAACAAATGAACTGTCAGAGAGCTACTTGAGGAGATCAAAACTCAACCTTGCTGTCCCTTCCACCAGGTTTGCAAGACTAGAAATCAAAATAGGAAGTGACTGCTCATCTTTCTCCTGAGTAACCACTGATGGATCTGAACCTTTGAAATGCACAGTCATTGAGTTAACACAACTCTCTATAGAACATGCCACTGGAGGTAAAACAAACAGGGCAATCAGGGAAGAATGTCAATCAAAACAGAAACATAAAGAAGCAGAAACTTCTCCTACAGGGTCCAGGATTATGAAAACAAAGCAGAACACTTCCCACACAAACACTTGAAATATGTTGAAAGATAGCAAACAGTACACAAAAACAAATTAAAGGAGAACAGACTAAATTAGATACTCGATTAAAAGAGAGAAGAATAATGGGACTTAAGGCTAAAATAAATGAATTAGAAAATGCAAGAACATACATTCAAGCAAACAGATGACAGAAGAAAAATGATCAGATAAAGAATTTCATTCTCAAGAGAAAGGAACAAAACCAAATGGAAATGTGGAATTCAATTAAGAAATGAAACTTTTTTTTCTAGGATTCCAGAGCATTGTAATTATAATAAAGACACAGAAAGAATTTCCTAAAAGAGAATCTTAAAGAATTTCCCAGACTTAAATAAGGAGCCAAGCCTACTACTAGCAGGAAGATACACAAACTCCAAACAGAAGAAAAATACATCATAGTAAAATTCTTGAAGACCAAGGACAAGAGAGAATTCTGAAAGCAGGTAAGCCAAAAACAGAGTGTAACATATCAACAGTCCACCATAAAAATTAGTGTAGACTTTTTTCCCCAGAAATCCTGCACACCAGTAGAACGTATGTAAAATCCTGAAGTCAAATAATTGCCAGCTAAGAATTCTTTGCCCAGAAAAATTAATGTTCAGAAATAAGAGGAAAACCAAGACATACCTAAATAAACAATACTTCTGGGAATTTACCTCAATCAAAGCAGGTCTGTAAATATTATTTAAAGGAGCTCTCCAGAATGTAAAGAAGAGCATAAAAACCAAATACATCAATGTATACACAGGAAATCACTAACAAAACAATTACACACACAAAAAAAAAAAAAAAAACACAACAAACCCTAAATGGAAATTAATTATGCAACCTATTACTTCCCAGTGATTCCAAGTCAGAGCAACCCCACAGGAAAGAGTAAAATTGTTCCACCATTTCTATAACTCTTTATAAACATCGATTGTCTTATTTTTCTACTACAAAGCATCTGATGGGTTCAAACTACCAACTGTGATACTAGGCCTCCAAACTAAGTAACACTACTGAAAAACTACTGCATCACAGAAGACATTCTTTAAATGGTATTAGAAAGTACAAAAAAATGTTAGAATCAAACAAAAATGAAGCTACAGAACCAATCTATTCTACTTTTTTTTCTATTCTATTTCATAACTGGGAAATTTAATAAATTTGGCTAGCACATCCCACCTCATCAACACTGAACTCTAACTCTTAGAAGGCAGCAGAGCACTGTCTATAGAAGCAATACATGATTTAAATCCTTCCGTATAATCTAGTGAGAGGAATGCACAGAATCACTATATCAAAGAGAACTGGTCAATGTGCAACCATTAAGAAGGCAGTATATGATCAAGAACCAATGGTACTGAAGGAAGAAGCCCAAGTTACACTGAAGGAAGATGTTTGTGAGTAAAAAATAAGGGTCCAGGAATTGATGGAGTACCACTGAGGTGCTTCAACAAACACATGCAGCCCAGGATGTGTTCACCCATCTATGCCGAGAAATCTGAAAGGCAGACTTATCCTCATTGGAAAAAAAAGGTGATTGAACAGACTGCACAAATCAAACAATATCATTAATTACAAATACAAAATGCCGTTTCTTTGGTTTTTTGGCAAGTAAAATCTTCCTGAAGACTATTCAAAATTGGCTGGTGCAGTATATCAATCAAGAACTGCCAGAAATTCCAGCTAGAATTAGAAGTGGTGCGTGAGATTGCGGATTTCATCATTTGTTGGAAGCCCAGAATACCAGAAAGATGTTTACTTATGTTTTACTTAACTACGCAAAGGCGTTAAGTTGTATGGATGATAACAATAAATTAGAGATAACAATACAAAGAACAAGAATTCCAGAGCATTTAATTGTGCTTGTAGAGAACCTGTATACATACAAAGAAGCAGTCATTCAAATAGAATAAGGGACTATTACATGGTTCAAAAATCAGAAAAGTGTATGTCAGGGTTATATCCTTTTCCCATATATTTTCAATTTATATGCTGGGCAAATAATTCAAGAAGCCAACATACATGAAGAACAATGCGGCCTCAGGTTTAGAAGTGTAATAATTTTCAACATCCATGTACACAACAGTCAAGACATGAAACCACATATTGTCCTGAGCAAAACTTCTAGAGCAAGGATGTCCCTTCAAAGACTAAGATATACCTGACTCAAGTCATGGCATTTTCAATTTCTTTATATGAATGTGGAAGTTGGACAATGAGTAAGCAAGACCACAGAGGTGAAGGCCTTGAATTGTGTCAATACTGCTGTTGTATTTGTTGCCAAAATAACAAACCAATTTGTTTACAAAGTCAGAGTCTCAGCCTCAAAAGGCCAACATTGCATAACACCATTGTTACTGCATAACACTACTGTTATGAGGCAGGACTGACATGGGGGGTTGGGAGAATAGAAAAACAGTGGATAGATAATAAACACTACTGGAACAGAGGAGGGACAGAACTGTTTAAAAGGTAGATATAATTAGACTATGGTCTAGAATGAGAGGTACATTGCAAAGAAGTCTGGGGAAGGGGTACGGAAAGGGAAAAGGGAGAAAAATGTGCGTCACTGAATGAACTTTTTAAAAAAAGAAAGTAAACTGGAAGAGGAGGAGGGAAGAAAATGTGTAACAATGAATGAATGAAAATCCAACTTTCCTGTAAACTTTTGTTAAAATCACAATTAAAACAATTTTTTATTTTTTTTTATTTTTAGAAAAAGCAGCAAGGATGGCAAAAATTTCATGTCATATACTTTTAGTATGTTATCAGGAGGGGCCAGTCCCTTACGAGGACACTGTGCTTGGAAATACCAGGTCAGGGGAATGTATTTACACAGTAAAATGGCCTGACACAGAGACTGCAACAATGGGCTTAAAACAGAGTGGAAACTGTGAGGATTGCACCAAATTTGGCAGGATTTTGTCTGTGGAACATAGGTTGCTAAGAGCACCAAACACTATCACTAGGGAGCTCTGGTTTCACAGTCCACAGAGGTTGCACTGCTAATCTAAAGACTGCATCTCGGGTGGTTCAAATCCATCAGCTGCTCTGAGGGAGAAACATGAGCAGTGGCCTCCTGTATGATTTACAGCCTTGGAAACCCACTGGAGACTAAGAACCAATGTGACAGCAATGAGAGAGAACAATACTATCTAGCAGTCTCAGATGCTCACAAACGTGATTAGAAAAATAGTCCATTAACACGTTGCCACAAATGACGGTAATACGTAAGAAAAAAAAATGTGTTTCTAAGCAAGGTCGTCAATTTAAAAGTGTGCAGCAACATGTTAAAAAGGAATAAAATTATCAAAACAACTATGAGATATCATCTCACCCCAAAAAGAATAGCAAAATTTAACAGAACAGTAAACAATAAATGCTGGTGAGGTTGTAGACAAACCGGAACCCTTATTCACTGTTGGTGGGAGTGTAAAATGGTGCAACCACTCTGGAAGGCAGTATGGCGCTTTCTCAAAAAAGTTGCAAATAGAAATACTATTTAATACAGTAATTCCACTACTGGGAATATACCCTAAAGAAACCAGAACTGCCCCTCAAGCAGATATATGCTCACCCATGTTCATTGTGGCTTTGTTTAAATAGTAAAGAGTTGGAAACAACCCCAAGTGCCCATCAACAAACGAATGGATAGAGAAGCTGTGGTATATAGTCACATAATGGAATACTATGTTGCATTGAAAAACAAGGAACTTCTGAAATATTATACAAAATGGGTGACCCAGGAGGACATTATGCTTAGTGAAATAGCTCAGTCACAAAAGGACAAATACTGTACAGTGTCATTGTTGTAAAGCAGGCTGACATCAGAGTTGGGGGGTAAATAATATATATTGCATTGAAACAGATGTAGGAGAGAAGTGCTTAGGAGGAATATATGATCAGGTATTATTCTCATGATAAGAGTCCAGAATGAAAGTTACTTAGTGGAGTAGACTGGGGAAGGGGGAGGGGTGTGTTTAATAACAGTAAAAGAATTTTTTTTTAACTTGTCAAAGAGAAAAGTGAACTAGGCGTTGGGCAGGGAGAAAAGTGTGCAACAATGAATGTATGGAAATCCAAAAAAAAATATATTTCAGAGGCGGGGGGGGGAAGGAATAAAATGCCTGTATATCAGTGTCCACAGCAGCTTTAATTACAACAGCCAAAAATTGGATTCAACTCAGTTACCATTCAATTAATGAGTAGTTAAACAAGCAACGGAACATTCATTCACAAAACAGAAAAATGGAATGATCCACTGATTTATATGATGATGATGTTGTTGTTATGTGCCCATAAGTTGCTTTTGAGTCAGAGCAACCCTAAGTACAATAGCCCTGAAACCTGCTCTATCCTGTGCCAAGCTTACTGTCTCTGACACACCTACCCTCATTACCCCAGTCACTGAATCAATCCATCTCATCAAAGGGTCTTCTTCTCTTGTGCTATCCACCCACCCTTCCAAGCATGATGTCCCTCTCTAAGGACTGGTCCTTCCTTGCAACATGCCCAAAGTATGTCAAACGGGCACTCACAATCCTTGCCAAGGAGTAGCCTGGTTTTACCCTCTCTAGGCTAAACCTGTTTGCTCTCACAGCAGTTCACAGTATATCCAATACTCTTCTTCAGAACGACAGCTCAAAGGCATTAATTCTCCTTCTAAGGCCCCAGGAATAGATGGCATACCAATTGAAGTATTTCAGATAACAGATGTTGCC